>NC_044204.1:12051371-12351371 GCF_900880675.1 Sparus aurata | reverse complement strand
CCATTACTGAAATTGTATATACTGTATATTTTGGGGAAAAAAACGAATAAGAGACGTAAAATGTTTACACACTTAATGGTGGTATTTAAAGAAACAAACTTAAATTCCAGTAAAAACCCCATTAAAAAGTCTTTAAAACCTCTTTAAGCCTGATCATCACTTCCCTTAGTGCAGCAGCTATGCTTGAGCTCCACTTCCACTGAGAGGTGGGGAAAGGTAAAGTGGATGTGACAGATCATGAATCAGGAAGTCAAACTGTGCCTTCCCATCTGGAACTACAAATCCTTCATTACGCATTTAATACACACTCATTAAGAAATACAGAGGCACACTCGCGTGCGCACGCAGGCAATCACAAGCATGCATGGAAAACCGGGTTCACACAGTGTACAAGAACATGAGAGGGCAGAAGCTCACACGCACACACACACAGTCATTAATGTCAAATTATAATCAGCACATTATGTTGTACAGAACGGTACCTTCTTTCCACCTACTGAATGATAAATGACAGTGTAATGTCAACACTGTAGACTGCTAAATGAGGAAAAATGGCAGGTGAGGCAAAGATTAGTATAAAGAATGTGTAGACTGCATTAACAGAACATATATCAGTGTATTCACCTTACTGGTGTTTGTCAGTTGACAACATTTAAAAAAAAAAAAAAAAAAGAACAGAATCCATTGCTTAAAGCGAAACTCTCGCCAAAAAGCAACAAAGGCTTTATTTGGGATTAAATATGAGTTAAACCTTTGTGTAAAAGCATAATTACAACGAAAGAAGCACTTTTAAGATTTACCGTAGTTTAGGTTTTGGGCAGGTTAATTTTATACGGGAGAGCTAGGGGCATGACACACTAGCATCAAAATCGCTATTTTTAGAACACTAAGAAGGCTAAACACAACATGAAACTAGCATCACCAGGGTCTCTACTCATGAACACGAGCATTGAGAACATTGTTTGTGTACGCAGAGTTTATGAAAAAGAAGGTTTTTGAACTACTCACATTAGCTGCTGCATCTCCTGCGAGTAGCCGCAAAAAGTGTCGATCCCCGAGTGCGACCTGACAGGCAGGAGAGTAATGGTGAACTGCTCCTCAAGCGTGCCTGTCAGGTCACACTCAGGGATCGACACTTTTTGCCTGGCATGACGGCGACGCACAGGAGATGCAGCAGCTAAGGTGAGTAGTTCAAAAACCTTCTTTTTCATAAACTCTGCGTACACAAACAATATTCTCAATGCTCGTGTTCAGGAGTAGAGACCCTAGTGATGCTACGAGCAAAGTTTCATGTTGTGTTGAGCCTTCTTAGTGTTCTAAAAATAGCGATTTTGATGCTAGCGTGTCATGCCCCTAGCTCTCCCGTTCAAAATTAACGTGCCCAAAACCGAAACTACGGTAAATCTTAAAAGTGCCTCTTTCGTCGTAATTATGCTTTTACACGAAGGTTTGAATCAAATTCAATCGCAAATAAAGCCATGGTTGCTTTTTGGCGAGAGTTTCGCTTTAAAGCAGTAAATACAGCTTTCAAATCCCCCTTCCTAGCGTCTCTCTGTGGTAGTGCTGTTGACGCCGCGGTCGCATATATCGTTAGCAACATGGCTAATACTAATGGCCTGGCTACTGTCCAAAGCAAAAAACAACTGTGAGAATCTCAATTTGACCCTGATCACAGTGGTATGAAGAGGCAAGAGTGAAACACCTGGTTGCACTAAAAAGTATGCAGGTTTTGTCACTTATTGATCTGGTCAAATGCATGCATGTTTTAAACTGAGGAAATACACATTGGTAAGGGAACAGACTTCGACACAACACCGGCGCTTTCCATCAAGTGAATGCCTGTCTGTTTTTACCCTTGGCTGTTATCACTTTCTCTGTCTCGATAGTTATTCCAGTTGTTTGACTGTTATGTGGAGATAGCGATCAGGGAAAACAATGTCTTTGAAGCAAACACGCTTCCTTGCTTTGTCTGCCACCAAGCCTGACTAGAAACCATAGTGAAAAAGACGCTCATGGGGAGCTTATTGATATGTACATGGTGTAATTTTCCCTTACAGCCATTATACTGCAAGCAATAATTTCATCGAAGTGCTAAGTTCAAGCAAAAAAAGTTGTCTATTACCAGTATATTTGTGATTATCTGTATCTTATAAGGTCATTTTTCGAGATGGTTTCAGAACAAAGTAACAAAGTAACGGTTTGAAAAATAGCTAGTCGCATCTGTATTGAAGTCGCCCTCCAGTACATTTTGTCATTTGTGTAATATTTCATGCTTTTCTGAGTCCTTTCCTGACAATGTTGAAATGCCACACTGTTAGTTTTGTGTTCCAAGCCTGCATTAGACCACTACTGCTACTTTAACAAGATGTAAACTATCTGTCCATCAAGAAACTCCAGGGAGTTGAGGCAGAGTAGCTGGAGGATATCAGAGACCACTCTCTGAACAAGTCTGACGCTGGGCAACGTTTCTCGCTCGTTCTTTTAGCTCAGTGGGTGTGCACTATAGCTTGCTAAGTGCTTTCGCTATGCGTGTCAAAATCCACATTGACACTCCCAGCTGGAACTTGGGGGTCGAACCATCCCCAATCTACCCCCTGAGCTTCAGCCAACAAAGTCAGATAAAACACGGAACTCGACTTATGAGTTCAACGTAACTTACAAAATGAAAGGGATTTTTTAGAACAGCATTCAGTCAGTGAGCTCAGCAGGGTCTTGTGGCTGGCTAGTCCTTTGGCACAACATGTGCACTATAAATCTCACTTCTTAAGTGTACAGTGGAAAAAGTTCAGAGACTGGTGAAAAATAGTAAAAACTTTGCAGGGAAAGGACATGCATGTCAGGTGGATATATATCAGTAAGGGGGAAATATGATCAGCAGGTGGGGTTGGGTCAGGTTTTCCCCCATCCCCTTTAAAAGCAGCAGGCACTTGTCCTAATGTGCAGGGAGGGGAGTCCAGGCCGTCTTCTCCTGACATAAGACTGGCATTGTCCGGAAGGCCCAGACATTTACATAACTCTGAATATGGATACATGCAACCTGTAAAAGGTTTCCTCACTTCCACTGGATGCTGGGTTAGGGGTACTTCCTCATTCCGACTACGAATGAGCAAAAAAATTAATAAATCAAAACCTTTTTATGAATAGCAGCATCTACGGTGAGGCAAAAAAGTCACTAAGACACTACCCATGATTTAGCTAGACCATTATCGCTCCCAAATCATCAAATAAAGCAGCCTGGAAGGAGTGAATGGGCATCTTGCTTGTTGCTGCTAATCCTGGGTTCTGGAGATCGGAGACTAAATTTAACCCAGGTTCTCTAGCCAGCTCTAAACAGCGGAGCAGTGGCTGTTGCGCCCCCGCTCAACCTGGCCCTTTAAACTCTGTGAACATTTGATCTGTTTTGATACAGAGCCCCCTAGCAGCAGACGTTACATATTGTATGTTAACCTGAGTGACATACTTACGTTAGGGGACAGACTGTAGTTATTTTAACCAAATGTATGATCTTTTCCTGAACCAAACTAAACGGAGACAATGTTATAGCCCAAACGTCTTAATATGTCACAATATGTGAACTTTTGGTTTATATGCATTATTTTTCAAAGTCTAATCGAATGTTGCAAAGTATTATTGCTAACTTGGCCACTGACAAATGACAAGCGTGTTGGATTTTGCACGTTTTATGTGGCACACCCAATAGCTGTTCGACCACTTATGTGTTTATTTAATTCAACGTGTTCTGTGGTTTGCTATGAGTGTAATTCAATGTTTGAGTATGCGTGTTCAGAGTCATTGCAGATGTGATGTTGCTGCTCTAAGTAGATGTAGATGACAGTAGATGACAGTAGATGATTTCTTGTAATTTGTGAGTAGCCCTGATTCACTTTTATGCAAGTGATGAAGAGTACTAGAAGGTTGCTTTAAGTGAGAACGCTGTAAACAATACACCGGAAAACAGTGAAAGAAAAAAATACATTTTGTAGGATGCAATGGACTTCGTGAATCTAGATGATGAACTGAGCGCTCCATTTCTGTATTGCTGCTGACTGTATTTCACAGATTTGTATTTTGTTGCTGTGGCACCAACCTTGGGGCCCTGAGTCAGAATCCGCTTCATTCACCAAGCATGTAGATACTCAGGAGGAGTTAGGAATTGCTCTTAGTGTGCTTATACAGAAATAGATATACAAGTTAAGCAGCTAACAGGGACAGTTGAGCTGAACAAATAAAGGCAAAGAACAAACAGGACTGTTACATACCCTCGATCGGGCAATTAGCAGATGTTATTCGTGCTTGAGATCCATCATAGTGGACATTAAATCTACAATATAATTAGTCAAACTTACATTTGCAAAAGCATTTTCTCAGTACATTGTAATTTAGACAAATATGAATGCAGTGTTAATCTTCACTGGGATGGACAACACATCTCAAACAAGTTTCAAAAATCTCCTAACAGATTTACATTTCAGTGAGACATAAATGGAGACCATTGTCTTTCAGGAACTATATATGATGCTTCCAATTTTTCTAAACTGTATTAGGCATTAATACATGTTTAGAAAAGAATTGTACACAATTCACAGTTGAGCTACAAATGTATAAAGATTTTGAAAAAAAGTCTGACATAGTCTTTCAAATCTAACTACAACAAAAAAGCCAAATGATTACTATGTGAATGAAAATGTGAAGAAAGATTTAAGGAGATGTTGCACAGATGCCTGATGATGTTTTAATAATGAGGGGGGTTCCCTCATTGTCCTAGTGAATTCAGAAATGAAAAGATTAATTCTGAAATGACTTGTTATAATGTAATTTAAGAATTAATCTATTATCTTTTCTGATTAACTACATTTAAATATACAAGTTTTATTTATTTCAAATTGATTAGACATAGATTTCAGCCCCCTTCTGATCTTATAAATATGACTTATTTTAACTTGAAGTCTTTTGACTTTAAATGATGAGTTGGATGAATGTTATGTACAGAGTTCAGTCAACTCATAGAACTAGGTTTGTAAAGAAACACGATCAGCATATTGGCAGACTCCCCAGCATGCATTGATTCAGAGGTAAAACTCTCCAGAGACACTTCTTTTTTTATAGTCTAGTCTATAGTCTTTATACCCCAGATGTTTTGGGAAAAGCCCTGGATCTCTGTGCCCCAGAGGTTTTTATGTGGTTGCATATCGAACAGCCAGCAGCTACAAATGCAACATTGTCACCAGTGCAAATTACGCAGAAGCTGACTTTCTTTATGGCATATGCCCATATATGGGCAGAGTCAGAATAATTTGTTGCAAATTCAACATCAGTGTTATGCTTTCCCCCTCTATGCATCACTGATATGACCAGTAGTGTTATAGTAGTTAGTTATTATGGATATACGGAGGTTCTTTGGAAAAAAAAAGGTGCAGCCAGATCAAAAAGACGTGGAGAGTGAGACATCATCTCCCCCAACCTCTGATAATACTCATAGTATCTCAGGTTCGTGAAAAATTTTATTGTGGTGGTGGGTGTAGTCTAGGTTTGAAGTCTCTGTTAAATGACAATTTTTTTCTCTTAATACCCTACAAAGCCTACTGTAGGTCTAATGCAGATAGACAATGAAGCCAAGAAATTATAATAGGGATTGTTCTACCTGCTCTAACAGTCTATGCACACAGCACAGGTCTTATTACAGGCTATAGTATCTAAAACGTAAACCTTACTCAGTAGGCCTATAGTGAGGGAAATTTAGCTTCATTTGTGATTGAAATATGACGATGAGGACACCAACGACTGGCCTTCCTTTCCTTCTCAAACTACGTTGAAATTGCACTTTTAACAGCCCAATTTTCATAATTTCCCGGGGGGGTGCGGAATCCGCTGGATTTCCTGGACCCTTTTTAGAAAAAGACTCTTTCTGCGTGCAGTGATGCCAGGAACGCTTTACTCTAATCGACCACTTTTTTTCAGTAACAAGTAATCTAATGCCTTAGAATTTCCAAACCAGTAATCAGATAAAAGTTAGTTATTCAAGTCATATGAATTTGTCAACAAAACATTTTTGGAGGTTAACAGCAAAACAGCATTGCAGCATTCTACACAGTAACACATAGTCAGAAATCTAATGCTATCTTAAAGAATATGATTGCAACTTTCCTTTCCTTGAAGTGTATTTTAGAGATTGGAAGATACTCCATGATGGTGGAGGGGGAACGATTTTGCAGACATGGGAGGAGACAGGATGCAAGAAGTTAGAAGTCAGAAGTTAGCATAAATAAAATAAGTTGTCCTCTCGAATATAACATAATAACATGAGGTAATCCTGATGTCATTATAAAGTCATCAGTTATCTGACACTTCAGAGGCTGTCAGTGGATATGCTGCATTCCTGGGATCGAAGTTTCCTCACCCTTGTCCCTTATTGTAAGACAACATAAAACTGTATGTGCATGGTGTAAAGGAATTTGCAGTACACTACAAAGTTCAGTGCTGTTATTTCTTCTATGTTCATAGAGTTTGTTTTATGTTTTGTTTGCGGTACATTGGTAAAGGATTATGCTTGCTACCCTCAGGTGATCATTGGTGTTGGTATTGCAAAGCACTGCAGAGAAAACACCACTGAGAACCAGGCTGTGATCAAAAATGGCCATTCTTGCCTCTCCCATTTCATTTTCTTCATACCAGTTCAGGATTACACAGGGCACACAGCCAACCCTTCCCAGTATCCTGATCCAAATTATATTTCAGCCTCACCACTCACATACAGATATTTTTATTTTTTTTACAGACAAAACAGCAAGACCTGACTCCATAGAGCATTTTTCAGAAAATATGATGGAGGTGCATGGAATAATCAAAGTCATGACCATCAAGTAAGCAGTAGCCATGGGTTTAAATGATCGGTCGGTGTTACAGAACATCCAGGACCCAGAAGAAACTTTGTAGACAGATGATCGATGTGGTTCTGTTCTGTCTGTCTTATGTAAACGTATTCTGCTAGGACCCCCAAATAAAGTATTAACCTGAAAATGAGCGAAATGACATCTTTAATTGATGCTCAACGGATAGCAGTTCCCCGTAAGTGTTTCAAACTGGTATTATTGATGATGCCGCTGTTACAAAGACGACTGGAAAAATTTAGTTTTCCTAAAAGCAGCTAGGGACAAAACACTCGTTTATCCAATCATTAAGTCTTTAACAGAAATAGATTGGCAGTTAACCTTCCTTTTCTCAGGTGGCAGCGTGCCCAGTGGCAGACAAAATTATTCAGCGATGGCCAAGTTTGTAAGGAACCAACGTAATCGCTGATGGTTTCGTTAAACTATATCCATTACATTGTGCATCAACACGTACTTTACAATGATACACTAAAGCAGAAAACTTAACTTGTCTCCTGCCAGTCTAAGATTCACTTAGTTCTTACACTTAAATTGACACTTGAAATTCACTCAGCGCTTCCACTTCGATTGACATTTCAGCGTTAATTAGTTCTTACACTTAAATGACACTTCGAATTATCCCAGTGCCGACGCTTAAATGTATTCCCCTCCGCTTCAGTGTCCCCTTTGGAAGTTGTCAGTTTTAGAAATTACTCCAAAGGTCAGATTACGGATTAGATTTACACAGTGTTACAGATCCTCTGGCCCCGATTACATCAGTATTTCAGAAGCACTGCCGAAAGTGAAAACTGTCCAGGATTGAGTTGCCTGTCTGACGAACTTGGAGAAAATGATGATGGTATTGATCAATTGTCCGTCTTACTTTCCTGTACATCCTTTTTTTAGGAGTTGCCATTTTATAATTAGAATGTCAACAGTAAAACCAAATTATTATGCCACTTGATTACTGTCACATATCCGTAAACGTCCAGGTTTGTTTATAGCCTTTGTCTGTTAATCAATTAATTACTGAAGGATTAAACGATGATTGTTCTATTTTCCCTGTTTCTGTTGAATATCATGCGTAATCCATCAAACAACATCTCTTGCTAATTATCACTGTAATCAACACTTTGTGGGACAACAGAGTGAGTCAGCTCTGATACCAGCTTTAACCCTTTAATCAAGCAAGGAACTATAAATGGTCACTTCCACGGACATCCAAGATGGCCTTGCTATGCGGCATAAATGACTGGACTGGACTGGAGTGGACTTTGATACATGTTATATTTGTTATTCATGTTATATAAAGTCTTATGTATATCAATATCATTATATTTAGGATTTATGTTGTACTGGTATATAGATATGTGTGTGTGTGTTACTAATGTTCAGGAAATAAAAAAATAAAAAAAATGTTCCTTTAAGTCTATATGTATTTTTCTTATATTTCTTCATTTATACTCCTTTTAAAAAATGTTTTTATTTCAATGAGTGCCCGATAAAGGGCAACTCGCAGCGGACGCCTTGTGATTTCGGGATCCTTTTTCTGTGAATTCACTCTCAGGGCAGAAAGATTAATGTAATTAAACATGCTATACTAGGAAAACTTAAGTAGTTTGTATTTATCTTTAGGTCTGGTCAAGAGCAAAATGCATGTCTAAATGAAACCCTCTGCTCTGCCCCCTGCTCTGTTAACTGTCACTTAGGCACTAAAGGGATGTGGAGGAGAATTGTCCACTTTGTTTCACATGCAGCTCAGCTGCAGTGGAAGGGAAGTCGTCTTTCAACCCAGTATTTCTGTTCAATATTAGCGGCATTTCATAAGATGCAGGATTTGCTTCTGTACTTTGAAAGATTGAGCGAGCCTTCAGAAACCCTGCCAGGGTGTTGCTTCCAATTGATCCAGCACAGCACTGAGACCAATTTGCTCTGTTGAAGTGTCTTCTGTCTGTCTGCATGTCAAATGTGGACTGCAGACGGAGTGAGGGAAAAACTCAAAACATGCTCATCCTTCAGATAAGGTGTGAGAACAGAGTGAAGGGAAATAGATCTGATCCCTTGTAAACGCTGCTTGTTAAAAAAAATGTTTTTATCCCTGATCGTGTTCTTTTCAATCTCTTGCTTAACTTGAAAAAGAAAGAATCCTATGAAGGATGTATTAATCCCCCACTTCTTCCTTCTTATTGCGTAACAGCAATATTACTGCACAAAAGCAGAATGTGAGGTAGCTAAGAGACGAGGGGCTCTACTTATGCTCACCACAGGGCGGTGCACAGCACAAGTGTTATTACTAGTTTCAGACTGATGCAGGTGTTTTTTTCACACCCACTTGCGCACCCTTGGGCATCTTGGTCTTAAAGTGAGGTGGGGACAGGCGCACTGATGGTGGATTGCTGTCTTGAGGCATCAGAAAGTGACAGCACCAGAGACCGACAAAAAGCTGGTCTGAAGTCAAAGGTGCAGTCTGTTTCCTGATATTTAAAGGACACATTAGATGCGCCTACAGAGGTGAGTTCACACTGTTCACACTGATTTTATGATTTGAGAGGCTGCTTTCTGTTACTTGAAACATTTCCATGAACACAGTAATGTACTCTGGCAAATATCGTGGTCAGTTTAATCAACAAAACTTAAAGCTGTAGTTACTCCAAAGAGAATGAGTCAGGAAATTTAAATAATCAATGAAGTTAATCAGCTGTTCCTTGTGGGCAAATGCTCATGGTAACATACAGATACATATGGTTTCTGCTGCCAGAGGATCACTGCAGGCGACGTCATTAATATTTTCTTCATCAAAGACGAATTTCTCCCCTCTCATCCCACCGTTATTGATCAGGATGATACTTTTTATGACCTGTCTGATCCACGGACTGAGAATCATGCACACACAGAGGGAGGCAGCAGCGTTACTCTTACTCCTCAGTTTAATATCAGTGTATTTTTTCATCTGGGACAGATGATTGTGGAACAGCGCGGCAGAGGGTCCAGCAGCTGAGGATCACATTATTTCCCCTCAGTGAAGACGAATACTACTGTTTAATATGTGACAGGTCCTGGCACACCTAAAAGGTAATGGAAGATGACTCGCAGATTGGTTTGATTTATGTTCCGACCAAAACACACCCATGACTAATTCAGAGTAAATACCACCTCTTTGCGCCGTGCGCCGCACTTTGTGCCCAGATTATCCACAGTTTAACCAGCAAAATGGACTTGGACACGCCTTAAACACACACGCTTCCTGTGGTTTTCTTAATAGGGCCCAGGATGTCAGATGCAAGGAAGAAAGCCAGTGCAGTAGGACAGAAATCGTGAGTGAATATTGGAGAGGAAATAATGGCTTGGTAACTGATCGGATATAAAAGTCAGAGGTAACTTTTAAAAAGCCAAAATATTTTATTTTTATTTTACTTTTCTCATAAAACCACTCAAATGTTGATCTCTCAATATGATCTCAAGACGAAGAATTGTTTGCCTCATGTCTTTGTCCACTCTGAGTGCGATTATCTATCTATCTATCTATCTATCTATCTATCTATCTATCTTTCTATCTTTCTATCTATCTATCTATCTATCTAGTTGTGTGAATTGACCAGTGTGCTCCCCTTCTCTTTCCTTTGAAAGCTCCTTTGAACAGAGAAGCACCCGATTCAGCTGCATGTTGCTGGAAGATGCTTGGCGATCAATCTCTACTTGTACTCAGGAATGTGTTTAAATATAAGCAGATCTCTGACCATGCTTACACACGGCATCCAATGCTAGAATAGAGAAACTGCAAATAGAAAGCAGTGTGTGTCTGTCACAGCAGGATTTAAACGATCTTAGCATCAACATATGTCCTGTAATCCCTCTGATTAACAATTACTCAATTAGTTATTTTGTCTAGCTGGTAGCAGACGTGTAGCCTAATTGTTGTGACATCTGTGACAGGTATTTGAAAAAATCTCATTTTGCTTTACTGGAAGATTTAGTAAACCGTGCGCTCCGCAGGGGGCCCATATTCAGACGGCGTTTGATGTGTTTGGTGAGAGCAGAGTGGCTCCTTACTAAAACAGAGACTGCTGGATTGATGCCGCCATGTGGGACCTATGTATGTTGGAGCGAGAAACTAAATGCATGGAAAGCAATTCCAGTCCACACCGAAATCTTTGGCTAGTGGCATGCTCCAGCACGAGGTTGAAGATAGATCAGGTATTTCTCAGCTCTCAGTGGGCAAGTTGACGCCTGCAATGTCAGAGATGATTTCCTCGGGCCCGCCATGCATCCAGTTCACTTACGCAAATCCAAGATCAAACGGGGATTTTATGCCATCGCTGGATTTCCAAATATAATGACGGCAATAGACTGCACCCACATAGCATCATCGAGCAAGAGATTTTGATTACATCAACAGAAAAGGGGCTTCATTTCATCAACGTACAGATAATCTGCGATGCAAATGTGTCTTTGTTAAACGATGACGCCCCGTGGCCTGGAGGAACACACGACTCTGTCACAGTGCAGAGCAGCTCGGTGGGTGTTCGTCAATAGGGAGCTGCTGAAGACGGATGGCTTTCACAGGGTTATTAAAACATACAACAACAAACCTGGCCATCAGACATGTCGTCCCGCTGCTGGAACCCCCAAGACCAGTCCTGCTCTGTCTGAGCGACCACACCACCGAGCAAAGTTTCTGAGTTATTTAAAGCCCCTGTACAGAGTTTTTAACTGGATATGCAAAAGTCTCTGGTTTCTGCTGATGTGTCTCTGTTACCTACAACAGCAAATGAGCCCATCAGTGTGAAGATACGCTTTTTCTAAGTAGTCTAATTCTATAACTATGAAAGGCCTTGGTCGGGTCGGACCACTGACGAAATGATTTACGGCAGTCAGACCGGAACTGACGACACTCAGCATATCTGTTTTGTTGCTACACTAGCCAGTGCTAACCGAGCTAAAACTTTTGTCATGACTGATAATGAGACAATGAAAAGAAAAATAATTCGAACCGAAGACCAACGAAAGGCCGAGAGGGAATCCGATCAAGCTAGGGCTAAAACACGGATAAACATTGGCGATTCCTTCGAGAGATGGAGAGAGTTGCGGGGCTTGAAGGGATTCAAGTCGGATCCAGAATTTGCCCGATTCCTCCTAGACAGGTATGTAAACTTTATTTCATTTATAAAATGTATTGCGGGACGTAGTTTACAGCAATACATGAATTTATACTGTTACAACAAAGCTGGCTAACGTTACCACTAGATTAGCTCTTGATACTACACTCGTAAAAACGACAACAAACGTCTTAGATCACGCATCCATTTCAGCTGTGTGTATCAGCCCAGCCGACCTGCAATGATGCATCGGTAATATCCTCTGTCATCATAAATGATTCAGTTTCTTACTTAGAACAAAACATCCATCACAATCACTGTGACTTTGCTGTAACGCTAGCTCTGTAGCACCGTGGGTAATATTTATAGCTGGGAAATTGCAGTGCAACAGCAGCATTACACACAGTGACAATAGTGCAGTCTTTGCATGTTTAGCCTATGTCACAGACATCACGGTAATACAGTTAGCTTACAACGTAAGATTATGTTGGCAATGCTACTGCAGTTCCAATGCTGGGTTATTGCACTTAAAATAAAATATTACTAAGGTAAGTTGACAACTAAACTGAACAGTTCTACTACCGAGTTATCTAAACTGTTGGTTGTAGGCTTACTGAACTTAGATGTATGTCTGTGTAAATTCTCATTTGTCCAGGTCAAGGCATGATTCAATTACTTAGAGAGAACTTAGATACAAGTTTTAACATTACTTTGTTTCACCGGCAGCATATTATATTACATAGAAATACAAATAGACACATTACCTCATCCATATGCACGCTGTAGATAGCTGCTAAAAAAAAAAAAGTTTTCAAAGCAAGTCCCATCTTCTTCTCGACCTTTCCAAAACAAATCTACACGCGCCGGCCAGACAAACGTCTTCACGATAGTGGGCGCTAGGACTCATGGGAAATGCGGTCTTCATTCCGTCAAAACACCACCGCTTTCGTCCACCGGGGCCGCCAAAATCAACACTAAATGAAAAGTCTGTACAGGGGCTTTAAGGAAATATACTTTCACATTAATGCCAAGTCTGGTTTTACATTTTCAAGATAACATTTTTTCTCTTGCTCAACAAAAGGGTTTGCAAACAGCATTGAGTTTCTTTTACCATCCATATGGATGTTCAATGGTCCAGATAGTTCTGTTAGGGCAGCGTCACTGTCTCCACTGCACTGTATCACCGATGATGCTGACAGCGCTCGTCTCTAAAGGCGAGAGTTCTGCCAAGTTTCTGACATCAATCTCTCCTCAGACCCAACATAATGAATTACACTTGTTACTTGTTTCTACCATGCAAACGTGATTTCTTCTCTTAGTTACATCTGCACTGAGAAACCAAACAAGAGCTTTTGATTGGAGCCAACTTCAGCAACAAGCACTTTGGTTTTTGTTGCAGAAAAGTTTATCTGCTTCTCTTGCTCTTTGCCATCACTCCAGTGAGGGGAAAAAAGCAATTTCCACAAGTTTTTCTTAAGGGATGTTCCGTGAGGATACTGAATGGTTGGGAGCTTTACTGAATGCAAATGACCCAAAACAGTGGTCTGGAACCTTTGAACCTTTTCTTCACAATGTTGATAAATGAGGGCCGTCGTCCGTTGAGACCCCACTACAGACCTGTAGCATCAAAAACTTTGAGTGTACTGAATGGAGCGAGAGTTTCTTATTATTATTTGCTTTTTCTTTTGCTCGTGGACACAGTAGGAGTGGTGGAGGTAAAATTGAGTAAAAAAAAAAAAAAAAGTGATCTTCACTCCTTGGACTTGATTTAAAACATACTGCTTCTCAACTTACATCCAAATAACAAAAAAGCTAGACAAGAACAAAGACACCAAATGCTGTTAAGCGCCTACTTTGTCTCTGAGAAAATAAATCTACACCAATAAAGACAGAAAATGTGTTCCTGCTTCCCTGTCGAGTTTGATATGAAACAATCCCCGGAGAGAAAACAATCAGAAGAGAGGAGCTGGAGGAAACAGACGATGAGATTTATGGAAACACAGATTAACCCTTTTAAGTTTTAGGCTTCAGTTAAATCTTTTTATTTGTGCAACTAAAGTAATTTTTCTTCATATATATTTTCCATGTCCCATCTATTGTTTTCTCTAAATCAGCTCAGTTTGGTGATCCCAAGACACCAGTGATGTGTCAGTCAGGTTTTTTTTAACACCTGCACCCATCCAGCTCATTATGAGAGCCAATCCATACTGCCCAACCCCTAAAAATATGCTCACATGCAAATGACTTTGTTGTTGGTTGTAAAAATCAACATCAGTGCCTATATTCTGTCCCAGCTACAAAACAACAGAAGGGACAGTCGTTGCGTTTCATTTTTAATGACAACGTGCTGGCTGCGGTTCGTGTTAGCTTGTGTGTGTGTGCTAACCACTTTACATTGGACTGCTTCAGTATCGAGGGTCAGTACTTTGCCTTGACACTGACCCTCATAAAAGGATCAGTCCCACCCATACGGGACCCAACAACTGCACCTGAGCCACAGGTAAGTGTCGCCACGTTTTGATCGTAATTACAGTTGCCTACGAGTATGGTTAAGTCAGCTGGAAATTGGCTAACTAGTTAGCTCAGCTTCGGCAATGGCATTGAAGTGAGTTTAATGTTAATAATATTATGATGGAGCTTGGTTGTCACAGTAAAAAGTCTGGAAACGTGCAGACTGGAGACAGAGATGATGCGAACAGTGTCCAAGAGTTTGGAGACTGTGTTGGAAAAAAACACAGCTTTCGCTAGCTGTTAGCCATTAGCTACATGGTAGTATCTGTAACAACACATATAAATAACTAACATTATTCAGACACACTAGCCATTCTGAAACGTCTTGCTTCAGCCACAGAGTCTGTACTTCTTCAGGAGCTTCTCTTTCTGGGTCCAATTCTGGGTCAAACTGGTATGGTTGAACGACAGCATCTCGGCGAGCCATAGCGTTACATCCACTGTAAACATTAGCGTATGCTACCGATAGCGTAAACGGCATCCTCTCCCTTAGGGGGGTGTAGAGCGGGCAAGGCAGGCATCAACAGACGGAGCTCATTTGCATTTAAAGGTGCAGGCACAGAAACAGCCTGCTCTCAGTAGAGCTCACTTGAATTACTGTATACAGCTGAAATTCAGGACCATGGATGGGTTTGGGGCAATACATTTTGAATACAGTGTTGTTGGACCTCTGACAGCTGTGTGAAATTGATGAAAAACATCATAATATGGGGCCTTTAACACAATTGTTACGACTGACTGCTCTCTCTTCTCTTTTACCTCTTTATCCCTTTCCCTTTTCCGATCTGGGGGTTGTGGGTTGTCTTGACCCACAAATCACCAGTGGCTACACTGTGTTTTTACTGCAGTGGCTTTTGGTCATTTGTGTCAGTGTTATTTATGTTTTCTTGCTTGGGTTTGTCAGTATAGCTAGCCCGTTAACTGTGTTTTGACCCTCTGAGGCTGAACACCTCTAAGATACAGACATGGGCCGGGGACAGGAAGACACTTTTAAAGTCAGCACAGGGATGTATGTCATTGGGAGGTGAGATTAGTGGGTCTAAGCAACAGTGCGAAAGAGTGGTAACAGTCACTATATAAGGAAATGTTCATACTATACATGTATTTTAGGAATGTAAATATAATGAAGTTACAAAAAACAAAATAATGCAGTAGAGCAATGGTCCTCAATAGGCGGCCTCCGGAAATGCAATTTTGAACTTCCACTTTTGTTTTTGGAGCAGTTCGCATATTGACATTTTGCCGGCTGTAAGAGCCCTACATTGCACAAAAATGGCGTCTTCCATGTTCACTGCTAAAAGAAAAATGGACAGTGAAAATCGACCATTCAAAGAAGAATAGTCTGAAAAATGTGTATCCATTCCCCCTCCAACCAGCCCAAGACCCATGTGCTTAATATGTCAGGAGACTATAGCTGTGATGAAGATTTCCAGTTTGAAACGGCATTATGAGACGAAGCATAGAAATTTTGGGAAGACATTTCCTCAAAATTCAGAGGTAAGAACAACAAAAATAAATACACTGAAATCATCATATTAAGCTGCAAGCAGGATTCTTGTCACATCTATGACACAAGAACAAATAGCAACAGAGTGCTCACTTAGAGTGGTGTGGATTTTGGGCAAGCACAAGAAGCCATTCAAAATGGAAATTACATTTTATTGTAGTTCGTATTATTGTTGTTGTTTTAAATGAAAAGGACATTTGGTTTTTAATATTATATAGTATCATTGCATGTGGCCTGACTGACCTCAACACATGGACCTTTGAGTCTTTGAAAAAAAATCTTTGTGGCCATTTAAGATTTGTATTTGAGTACCCCTGCAGTAGAGTATTAGCAGTAGTAGTAGTAGTAGAATGAATAGAGTAACATCATCTGCATAAGATGCATGGTAGAGGTTGAACAGTCAATGCAATATAACAGTCAACCAGACGAAATACAGAGCACAATCAAAATACTAAAATGCATCTAGTAAAAACATCAGCCAATAGCCCTTTTTAGATAGAAAAGGCGGCACATTTGCTCCAAGCCGCTACTGGGGTAGGCGTACACATGTAACGTGACGCGAAGCTCGAAGTTGGGCTGTGAACAGTAACAACCAATTTGTCTTAAAAATAAGAGCTTCACATTGCACCCCATTGGAGTTTAGAACTGGGTTCTTAGTGGGGGTCTTTTAAATTCAAAAGTAGCCACCGTTCCTAGCTTGCAGCTACAACAACAAGCGGACAACGAAGACAGCTACAGAGATCGAGGAGACGCTAGCATCTCCTGGATCTCAGCGACTTTTCAGTTGCTCATCTTAATGTCCGCAGATGAAGTGACGGACTGACTGCTGTGATCAGCTGTTTCCTGGTTTTAAAACTCCCCGGCTGTGCGTCGCACAACAGTGCAGGTCATCGACACCTCCGCCCATCTTATGCAGGGGCCGGCATATTGACGCCTCAGTTTTAGATTGCAGGCGAGGCGGAAATAAGTGTACCCTCCGAGGCGGCAAATCGGCGGACCAAAACAGACCCCCAATTTGCCTGCCTGTCTAAAACTGCGGACCAAGCCGCCAAAAGGACGGGCAAATTGGCGGCTTGGTGCCCTGTCTAAAAACGGCTAATGTAGCATAGAAACAGAGGTAGATAATAATCAATATACATACATATTGATTGTATATATATATATATATATATATATATATATATATATATATATATATATATATTAGGGCCGGGACTTTAACGCGTTAATTACGATTAATTAATTACACAAAAAATAACGCGTTAAAAAAATTAACGCATTTTAATCGCACTAATTTTTCCCCCGCGGAACGTTTCTCACTGGATGAGTTTCAGGGGTACCGATTATACTGGAGCACCAACAAACGTTCATGCATAGCGTTCATGCAGTGTTTGGCAGTAACGTCGCTACAAGTAGCTGCGTAACTAGTTTAACTACATTTCTCAGTAGCGTGGTGGTAGCGTCGCTACTTTCTGAATGAAATAGCTTTTCAGTAGCTTAGCTCTTTTATTGACCAAGTAGCGCGGTAGCGTCTACACAAGCTACATTTTTATGAACACCTCTGAAGTTCAGCGCAGCGGAGCTTTCTGTTGCGGTCTGAAATGAAAGGATAAGTCGGTGATGCCACCGCCACACATGGCCGTGTATGTGGAGCCGACAGAAGGACTTCCGTATGACGGTGACACCACGGACTAATCCTTGCATACAACGTCTCTGCTGCAAGGGAATACAGACAGGTTAGCTTGAGTGAGTTACGTTACTTGATGGAAAGATGGCAGAGGGTGAGGAGGACGGAGACGAGTTGATCCCGAGGGATGCAAAAGACAAACTTGGATAATAAACAAATACAGTAACAGAGAAACATTACTCTGAATTGTTACTTTTGTAATTTTTAACCAGCACAGGATACAGCAAAAATGCAATTTCTACAAAACCAAAGTATGGTGATTAGTCAAAATGATTAGCTTAAAATGTATGTAGATATAGCTACTACTACAGAGTGGGCTTAATAAAAATACCACTTTTGAAACTGCCAGTTATATGAGACACTGGTTGATGGATAGAGTACTTTATTAATCTCAAAGGGAAATTAAAGTGTTACAGCCACTTGACATAAATCAAAATCCAAAAACAATGAGGTAGGTAAAAGAAACAAATACAATTAAAGGCTGAATTATATACAATAACTAAATAGACTAACTCAAATATCAAATATAAATTATAAAGCTGAAACTAGAAGACAAGAGAACCTTAACGACAACTATAATATACTATTTGCTGTTTAATTATATTAATATGCTACAGTGTAGGACACTGTCCATTAGTGTAATTCAGGTGGATACTGCTGTGGTAGCAAGGTGAATGTCTGTCCATGGATGTTTGAATTAAGTGTGCATTGATAGTTGAATGATAAAATATACAAAATAGTGAAAGCACAAATTATTGTTTAATAAACAAGTGAACGTAACATTTTTGCCTGCTTATCTGTCTGAATGATAATTTTATTGATCACTGAGATAGCTTTGGCTTGGAATGAAGTTGTTCCAATATAAAAAAAAATAGCTTTGATGTAGTTAAGCTACTTTTGCCATTTTGCTGTAGCTTAGCTTGCTACATTTCTCTGGGGAGTAGCTTCGGTGTAGTGAAGCTTAATTTAATGTAGAGTAACTTGTAGCTTAGCTCACTACTTTTTCGAGTAGCTTGCCCAACACTGCGTTCATGACTTCAGACAACTACAATGAACAAACCCATGGATGGGAAATTTTGTTTTAAAAAGCGGACAGATGGCAGCGTAGATAAGAGCACGGTTGTGTGCAAATTATGCAAGAAGGAGTTTGCGTATCACCGCAGCATATCAAGCCTCAGGTATCACCTAAATGCTAAGCAACTATTTATTATGTTGTTGTTGCAACTGGCACTTTATGTTGAACTGTTTATTGTTTTGGCCAAGGTTATTTACAGAGAGTTGGACTGAAATTGATTTGTTTAGATCAACTGTTGGTAAAGTCTGTTATGGCCTCTGAAGATAGATGTTTTCTAATAGTCAGGGTTTCCAATGTTCTGAATGTACTTGAAAGTATTGTGTTTTACTTAAAAAACAAAGTGTTATAGTTTACAGAAGGTCTACCTACCTATAGGCTACCTGAATCTCTGAAATGTATTCCTAAATAAGCTATTGCTACACTTTATGGCAAAAATTGCAATGGTCTGTTGGTCTTGAAAAAAAAAAAACCAAACAATGTTTTGTTGCTTAAGCTTATGTATTCAGTCATTATTCAATGGTATACTAAAATCCATGTGAAAAAAATTGCTTCTCACTGTTCTCAGGTCAAATATTTATATGCGATTAAAATGCAATTAATTTCAATTAATTAATTACAAAGCCTCTGATTAATTCGATTAATTTTTTTAATCGAGTCCATAGCTTAGATCCATTTTATTATGGCTGCCATTTAACAAAAATGTAACTGAATCGACCAAAACATGACAACCATTTTTTTTTTCTCAGCTCAACTTTCTGTGTGACTCAAAACTGATATCTGAAGACCAACTCCTTCTTTCCCCTCAGCCAACAATATTTATATTTTGCACTCTATTCAATGAGGGAAACAGGGACAAACAGTGCTTTTTTTGCAATTCCTGTTAAAGGATTGAAGCGACTTGAACCGTAAGTGTTGTCTGTGTAGAGAAGCCCCTCACGCTGATCCTACTGCACTGTTTTAACAGGTCGAACAGACACTAGATGCAGTATATCTGCCAAATTAGTGCGCGTCACTTCCAATGCAGAGTGGATGAATAACTGTCACTTTACTACACATACGGTAATGTTTTACCCACAAAGGGCTCGGCTGCAAGGGCGATAAAAGCACTAAAGATGTCCCACTGATACGTGTCATACGGTACTTACCTAATTCAATATACAGCAGATAATGACAGCCTCCCTCCATCATACAGACCACACACGGCTCTTATGATGTGTGTACAGTGGAGGTGATGATGCGTCTCGCTTATCCAAATGAGTTGTTGCTTCAGGTTGGAAAGCGTCTTTTATTTTATTTTATTTTTTTCCTTTCTTTCTCATTGCAAAAAGTATATTTCTAGAAAGCAACGTGGAATCTGGCAGCAGATGAAACACTGATTGCCTCTGGGGAATAAAGAGAAATGAAATAAAGAAAGAAAGTGGGGCAAGGGATTGGAAAAGAAAACATTGCATTAATCAGCTGGCAGTGGTTTTGGACCAGCAAGCTAGCTATGGAACTTTGAATTAGTTGTGGAAGTCGGCTCATTCCAGCTGCCCTACTTTTTCGCCCGCAAACACAGGACCTGAGCGAGCTGCTCCTCACGGCCAGTGCATATATAAACCTGACCCTTGATAAAAAGCTGCCAGCAGGAGATCTACTACATTGATTCCCTGGTTTTAACTGGTTTGAAAAAATAACAAACAAACATGAAATTGTGTCAAATTTTCAGGAAAGAGGTGAAACTGAGTTTGTAAAAACAGGTCACCATCCTGAATGACACACTGTGGTTTTAATCCCACAGATATATCTGATAAAGCATAAATTGCCCTAATGTATTAAGCATTGAGATAAGTCTGACTCAAGTGTCGAATAATAAATACAAATACAACTATACATTTTTTTTCAACCTTTAGTTCACCTTTTAAGATACTGACATGAAAACACACTGATTTGCTTCAAGAAAACACTGAAATAAAATATATACATATAAATATATTAGTTTTTTTCTGCTACTTCCAAAGAGCAACCTAATATGAGACAGGGTCTGGGAATGCTGTATATAGAGACAGTCAATGCTTAGTCAGCTCAACATAATCGCCAGAATACATTTTAGCTAAGTGAGTTTCTGCAAAACAGTAATTTAAAACCCTGCTTTACGTTGCAACTTTAAGCTTGTTAAGGTTGATTTTTCTATTTCTCTCGTCACAATACTGTGCTTGAGCTCTGGTTGGGCAGCCTTGTTGCCTTTGATATACATAGGGTGTGTGATGCCATAATAGACAGCTGATCTTCGATTCCCCTAACGGAGGAGAAACAGGCTGTTGTAGCCGCTGGAAAAGAAGGACGCTGAGTGTTTTCAGGCTAATCGGACATGGACTAAATGTTTTTTGGACCTTCTTAGAAGCAATTATATCTGTCAGACGGTACAAATTTCAACTTTGCAGTCTACGATACAAAGAACTTTATTAATTCCTCTAGGGTCAAGTCATTTGGAGCTGTACAGAGAGCACAGTAATAAATAAAACAACCAAAGAAATAATATAACAGCATACAGGGGGGTGTATGTGCAATGTGAATCCATAAATCCATAGAGAAAGGTGCGATAAACAAGCAAAACAACATTATATATATCCTAGTGCGTCAAAAGAAGAGCAGGGCATGAAAGAGATGCGTACATATGAATGATACGCCCTTTAACAGCGCACAAACGGAGTTCAATAATGCTGCTCCTGTGAGGCAGCAGTACGCACAGGTGGAGAAGAGAGTTAAAACACTCCTTTAAATGCGCGCTGGATGGACTGGAGGCACAGGGGGGGGCATGGACACATCCTGCGCTGAGTCAGGGGGTGAGTTCGCAAGCATTTCCAATGAGAAGCCGGGACATTTTCAGCTGTGATTGTGGCGACCAAAACAGATAATTCAAACCATTTTAGTGCAAGATTACCCCTTTGAGTTTATGAAACATGATCAAGGATCGGTTTTCTACAGGGGCGTAAATATAGACAGTGCAGCTGGAGTGTGTGCTGGGGGGCCCGTACTGTGAGCAGGCCCTCGTCCGATTGGGAACAGGCCTCTGGTGAGAACATGGTGACGCTGCTTTTAAAACACCTTGGTGGAATTCAAGATGGCGCCGTGCTGGTGGCAGCCTGTCGTAGCAGCTCCTGGTAAAATGCAGTTGAACTACTATTAGTGTCAATACTGCACCTTATCCCCTCGCACCTTATTTTCCACTTACCTTTTAAACCTCATTGTTTTATTGTATTTTATAGCTACTTAGAGTTTTTGCCGAATGCTTACACACACATGTTGCAGACTTTGTCTCACTGTGTCATAACTTAACACACAGGTCGAGTAAGACACAGCACATGGAGATAAACTCCTAACTTATACGGCAAAATGAAACTCTTGAAACAAAACCTAACAATCCCATTTTAAAACTGTTTTTGGCATCAAAGCGTTAAACACATGCACCTTTGAATTATTCTTTCCCAGCAGCAACAACACACAGATGTGCTTTATGCAAAACACAGCTCTATTCAGTACTTTGGATGGTTTTTGACTTTATAAGTCTCATACAGACTTTTTTTTTGTTTCTGTGAAAGATTGATCCACTGCAGTTGATCTAGACACATGAAAACAAAATGGAGACACTAAGACGTGTTACAACTAGAATGTTCCACAAAACAAAGTATTGGAAGACATTTAGACTATGGATCGTGTCTCCTGTTGGCATTTGGCCACATCAGCTCATCCACATCACAGGCAATGTCCAACCCTGTATGGACCTCACCTCAATGTAGCCGCATGCCTCTTCCATGGCTTGTAGAAGAGGCATGTGGGCATGTGGCTGACGGACATAAAATTTCCAGCGCCATGCTGAAAAGAACTCCTGAATTGGATTCAAAAATTAGGTGTATGGTGGTAAGTTGAGTGCCATAACTCTATTATGGTTGGTGAACCAGTCCCAGACCAGAGCAGCCCGATGGAAACTCACATTATCCCAGATGACAACATCTGCTCTGGCCCGTCCTGGACTACTGTGTCATGAAGTGTGTCCAGAAAGCGAATAATGATTGCACATTTGCTCCGACATGGTAGGAGAAGTCCAGACCAGCCGCACCTGTAGCGGAGCGGCGGAGCAGCCCAGCCCGGGTCTGCTGAGGTGATCTGCGGTCAAAACTTCACCGTCATACCGGTAGAAGAACACGAGCCGATTAATTTACCTGCAGCTTTTTGGAGATTAAACACGGGCTGGACAGCTTCATTTCGGAAGATAAATGTAGGTCTCATAGATGAAAATAAACATCTGTGGCAGCTACGTTAGCTTATTTGAATGAAAAGTGTAAAATGTAAATAGCATCCGACAGTGTGCAGAGAAACAGGCAACAAGCACGGGTTGGCGCCTAGATTTTCACGTTTTTCAAGGGGGGCGGGTCGCCCCACCAACAGAATGGTAGGGGAAACACTGGAGTGGTGATGCAGTGTCACTGTTGCCTGCTCTCCTTCTTGGTCCTCTTCCTCTTTCTGCCTCCATGTTTCCAAAGTTGGCACAAAGGAGCTGAGCTCACATCAGGTGTATTTGTAGTGCTATGGCTTAGACTGATTGGTCTACAATTAGATTTTAAATGTTTTCATGTGCATATATTGTGTTTGCAGGGTTGGTGCTTTTGTTTAGGGCATGGTCGCCAAAGTTAGAGGTTGTGATGCTTTGGGCATAGCAACCACTTTTAGTGTTTAAGCATTAGGCAAAAACTGTAAGCATTTTTTATTGTATATAGTTATTTGTTTTTTGTAAATTGCATAATACTTTATTGTTTCTGTATCTGCCCTTGTATTTTGATCGCAATTTGTATTTTGAATGTATCCGCAGCTATAAAGACTTAATTTCATAATTAATACAGCTATCTATCTATCTATCCATCCATCCATCCATCCGTCCATCTGTCTATCTATCTATCTGTCTATACCGGAGCTCCCTAAATTAGATTCCTGTGTTTGTTTGTTTTTTGCAGTTGCCAGCCCAGGGACATTTCAGCACCGCAGCGAGATGGACAGCTCTCAGTGGTTCTGACAGCTTTCACTTTGACCTCTATGGATACACATCATGGATTATTTTCAGCCGATACAGATAATTACCTGTCTGTCATGGCCAGGACAGATACAAAAACCAATAATTACACATTTTCATCTTTTTTTTTTTTTAAATAGAGTCCTAACCTGTAGTGTATGAACACCTGAGTGCAAAGGCTCAGATATGGTCTGCAACGATGGTTGATTTACTCTTCCACAGCTGGGATGGGATCAGTTTTGTGAAACCTGAACAGTTTTTTTCCCGTCCTCTCTGAGTATTTGCAGAACATGTATCGCAAAGTGTTTTCTCCTTAACTTTCGCACCAGCAGCGACATGTGAGGCTGTCATCTACATTGCATGGCTCTTCACAGGTGCAGCGGTTCAATGTGTGTGTCATGAGCACGACAGCAGCGTTTCTGTTGTTCATCTTCTGCGTTGATTGGTAGCTCTCAGACAAACTTTAAAGGAGCACTGCATAGTTTCTGGAAGGAATTTTTAACCAGAAGATAAAGAACTTAATCATCAAACTTCATTTTCTGTCTTTTTTAAACCTAAACAAACCTAATAAACTCTGTTCATTTTTGTGACTGAACAAAATGAATGAACAAACTGACATTAAGGGACAACACAATTTCATAGTGCTGAACTTTAGCTGTATATTTACTATTTATTATTATTATTATTCATTCGACACTGCCACCACTGTTTCTACCTTCAAACAGTCCTTCTGGGGACATTATTTTCCACTGAGAACAGGTTGTTTATTCAGTTATAAAAAAAAAAAAAAAAAATTCTGTGTTTGTATAATTACCTCATTACTATTGTAAATATTAAAAGAGATCCTTTCTCCAGAAACTACATAATGCTCCTTTCAAAGTGCGTATCGCCGCCCTGTTTGTAGATGCTGCGATCTGGCTTTGTATTATTCAGCTTTATTATATTAAGATTATAATTATAACTGAATTATCTGACAATAACCCATAATGTACATTTTACATTATCAAGCCGATAATTTATCATTCTGATATATATCATGCATCCCTATTGACCTCTGCACTTATAGTACATACAATAGCCTAGGTAGCTTGGTTGGTATTATATGTGTGTGTGTGTGAGTGTATATGTATATATGTGTATAGTGTGTGCGTATCTGTGTGTCTTTTGTAACTAAGGAGCACCAGAGCCCTTCAGTCGTACCTCACACCACTGGTTTTCTTCAATCGAAACACGTTTTTCAAAACACACACAACAGCACAACTATTGAATAGTCCAACACACATCTGTGTGTTGTCAGGGACTGACTAATTTTGTTAGTGATGTGCATCTGAGAGTCAGAGAAAGACTAATGCAATTACAGCAATTTCACATGAATTGCCTACTGCAGCGCAGCGAATGTGGGAAAACTAAATAAAGAGAAAACTATGTGGGTCTGTCAGTCTCAACAGCTGGTAAAGACTTCACAAGTCTCAAGCAGAAACATAAATGACGTGTGCTTCATTGTTGTTGGAATTTCTATGAAGTGCAAAATCCCTTTTTTATCCTCCCATCTTTATTTAAGTGTGTGCAACATACAGTAAAATAACCACTCAGGCAACCTCACGGGGATCTTCTTTTCACGCCGACTGAAAGACTGAGATGACACTAACCGATAGATTAAGACATTGTTGTCAGACTTCCTCCCATCTGTTCGCAACAGCTTTTCTTTGCTCTCCACTCCCATTGTTTACAGCATGAAAAGAGGCCTGATTACCTCAAGGTCGAAGCCAAAGCGGGAGAAGCGCAGTATCAAAGCTCCGCAGCTGCCGAAAACACGAGATGAGAGATGGGGATGCTGAGAGCGACATACGAGAGAGAATGGCACATTTGGAGGCATTTGGAGTTTATTCTAAATTCAGAACAATGTGTGGAAGCAGCCCTGAGTATGGGTTTCATAGGTTTCCCTGTTTTTTCTAATCCTGAGTAATGAGCTCTGGGGAAGTGATTTTCCTTTTTCTCCTTGACATCTTCACACACTTGCAGAAAGTACAGACGCGTGAGCACATTCATACTGGCTCTTCACTTTCACACATTTCTCGCTCGCCTCATCATGCTGCAGAGAGGCGAACCTCGCTCGCCCACTAACATGCACACACACACACACACACACACACACACACACACACACACGCTCACTGTTTGATATTTTTCTCCTAAGCGGCTTGCATAAAGACAGTTCTGCCTGATTTTCCTCTGTGACTCACAGTTACTAGGAGCTTGCAACGAGGCGTGTGTGTGTGTGTGTCTGTGCGGTTACTCTGGAACAAACATAAGATGTTCCTCACCCTTGCTCACGCCTGAGCTTGTCTCCAGGGTCGCCATAAAGTGACCGGGAGGAAATATCAGCGCATCCTCCGACTCTGACACTAACCAAGACGAATGTCATGCAGACACACACAATAATCATGGCCCAAGCAAGTTGTGTACTTAACGGACGTGAACAAAGAATATTTCCTTCTAGAATGCAAGGCTCAAGAAAAGCAAAACATATAACGTATACAAAGGGAGGGGAGATACAAAAACAGAAGAATAAAACATTAGCTGAACACACTGTGCCCCAGCAGCGCAGTGGTGGTGTCACAAACCAGGGAGCACCCCGGCGTGGCACGCAAGCAGGGCCACACACACATCACCACGTAATAGATCCAACACGGATGAGCGACAAATCATAGGAACACCTGAATAAATGCACAGAGAATCACAATTAAAACAGATGCTTCCACACAGGTGCACTGCGCGGTACAATTCAACGATTAACGTACGAAGTGCTGATCCAGCCCAGTCGGTTCTGATTTTGTATCAGGATGGCAAGAGGGAAAAGATCCAAGTGATTGTGAAAGAAGGTCCGTTGTGGGGCACAGATGGCAGACTACTGCTCAAATGACTGGTGTTTCAGCAGGAACAGTGACCAAAGTGACATCTGCATTTAAATGCATGGGAGGGACATCTGTAAAAAGGGTCGGAGAATGCCGTCAAAAAAGTATATTTGATGACCATGCATTAGTGTGAACTGTGAGTTGTCAGATACAGCAGCTCGGTCATTGGCCTTGAGCTTCAAACTATGATGCCCTGCCTACCCCTCCAGGTTAAGTTTGCATTTGAAGGGCTCCACGGTGAAGTGACAAATAACACATAATCTACAATGTCCAGTTAGTCTCTCAAAATAAAGCTTGCTGGCCTGTTAACATTGTCAAAAAGTATGGTTCGCTTTTGTAACCAAAACTACTTTGTTAGGTTTACAAAAGCTCCTACTCTTGTAAAGGTCTAAACAAAACTAGACCCAAACCCGTGAAAAAAAGGGCAGGAAACAAAAAGCAAGCTCTGCTCAGCTGCTGGTCTAAAATACAAACTCCAAACTCAAACAATGCAAAATCCAAAGTGCAAGATACAAAATGGATTCAAAAAGCATAGGAAGCAAACATGGGCAAAATCAGAGAACTAAAGAGGTACAAAAAAAAATCTAACACTAAATAAAGTACAAACCAAAGAAGCTCTTGAAACGCAGACAGGAACACAAAGGACACAAAAGACAGGACTGAGATGCATGACAAACCAGAACAGAGGAACTGACAAGGGGAAGACAGGGACTTAAATCCTAATGGTGTGTGAACTAATAGAACAGAGGTAAGGCGCAAAAAGGTCAGGAAAAATAGACAAAGGGAGGAAACGAAATGCAAGACATGACACATGAGGACAGAACTTAAAAAAAAACAGGAATTAACAAACGAGCATAATTCAAACCGTGACAACTCTGGTTAAAAAAGAGAGTTCAGTAACCTAAGTGATGTAATTCATGCGTATGTGACATATCTGCGTCATTCATGTAAGTTACGTACATTAACTTAGCCTACTTGGCTCTACGTCGCAAATGGAACGTTTGTCCTTCACAATCAAAAGTCCACTTTTTGACGGTCCTACTACTGCGACAGAGTGGCGCTTCACGAAGGGATGCTGGGGGGGTAACTACAGCGTCAAACTTTAGAAGTGTACTTCAAACTGCTGTTTGAGAACTGCTGCTCTTTCAAGTGACTGAGGATGTCAACGCTGGAAATGCTGGAAATAACAGTCCGTCGGCAATTATACAGGAGCCAGATAATAGTAGAGTTGCAGTGCATAAACCCCTCATTAGAAAGATAAATTCACATTTGAGAGTTCAGTGGTGCAAACACTATAAAGCACTGGTCTACAGAGATGTGGAAAAGGCCTGGATGGGATCTGATGACTTGGTTATGCTGTAGGAGGAAGTCCACTTGTCCCCTTATGCCAGGGACACACATGGTGCTAACGGACAACTATTACTTCTCATTGGGGTAAGTGCTAATTAATTGCTACAGTATAGACAAAGAGGAGGCTCCAGTGATACAGCTGACATGTACATCCATGATGTGTTTAGATATTTTTGATTTTTTTTTTTTTTTTAAATCTGGTATTTACGGAAGAGGATTAGGGCCACATGTGAATTTTTTTTTTTAGTTCTGACTTTATTCTCAGAATTTTGAGAAAAAAGTCAGAATTCTGACTTTAATCTCAGAATTCTGACTTTTTTCTCAGAATTCTGACTTTAATCTCAGAATTCTGAGAAAAAAGTCAGAATTCTGACTCTAATCTCAGAATTCTGACTTTTTTCTCAGAATTCTGACTTTAAAGTCAGAACAAAAAAAAAAAAAATCACATGTGGCCCTAATCCTCTTCCATAGGGTATTGTCTCTTGCCATTTATAGTCAGGACAACTCTTGTTCTTTACCTGTTGCTGAGGAGGATTTATTTGACCTGACCACACAGACAATATATTTCTGTGCAGCCATCAAACCATGGCAATGGCTTGCTGTAACACTGAGGTAAATAGGGTCAAAACCAGGGTAACAAGGAAAGAAGCATATTTCTTTAAGCATATTTGTATCGTATCAAATAATAATTATGAACAAATGAAGTCAAGAACAAAAATTGTAAAAATAAACTGTAAAATTAAGACAGTCCCTTCTCACACATGAAACACCTCCAGAAGCAGCAGCAGCAGCCTGGCCAGTGGCCCTATGATTTCACAGAGAAAGGCCCTGCGTGGTCTCAAATCAAGGTCCTTTGTGCTGTGGGGCAACAGCACTAAGCACTGTGCCGCCATGCTGCCAATATATCCAGTTCTGGTAAAAATGAAAAATTCTGAGATGTGTTATCGCCTCATCAATATTGTGATATCAAAATTATGAGTTTGACCATGCAGTGTGTTTCAGGATCTCTACAAATGCCCATGTTTGCATCATGGCATTGGGAGTTGTGCTTATCCCTGCTGGTGGCGGTACACTGTCGTGCTCTGGATATGCTGTCAGGGGTCTGGTGTGACCTTGCTGGTAGTGGAATATTGATGGAAAGTCCTGCAAAGCAGAGGTTTGTGTCTGGGTTTAAACTGAAGGAGGATCTTGGTTGTGTTGATCGTGTTTTCCCTGTTCCTGTGAGGTACTGAATAATGAGCTTTCTTCTTTGTGTATCGGTTCCTGCAGGGCTGTCATTTCTGCCTCGGGACAGGGCTGACGGTGAAAAAGTGCATTTGCTCCTCATCATCAAGAACATGGGGCAGCAAGAATTTGTAACAGCTGTTGCTCAACAGCCCCTGCACCTGCAGATTTCCCCCTGTTCTCCTTTCAGCTAAGCTGTGTTGGTTTGCCATGATGAAGGCATCCAGCCAGTTGTGAAAGAGTAACAGACATGCACTGCTAACACAGGAAAAATGTTAACTTTTTTGTTCTTTTTTTTCACAGATTTCCTGCCACAGGAGAAAGCTTTTCCAGCCTCGCATTCCAGGACTGTCGAGGGAGGAGCATCGTGTCCCAGTCGGCTGGGCTTCAGAGAGGCGGATGATGGCAACACATTTCCCCGGGCCAACAGAGCAGATGTGGACGGACACAGCATCAACTTTCTGGGGCAAGTGGAATTTCCTAAACTGCTGAGGGGACCATCCACAGAAAAAAACACGTGACCACAACGGCACCACACAAATCAGGCAGTTTGTACCCTGACAACAAGAAGACTTCGTCTTTTGTTCTGCCAGCGCTGCTAGCTGCCTACTACCATCTCATCAACGTTCAAGTGGGGGAATTAAGTGGTGGAAGCGTGCACACTGGTTCTAAACTGGGAAAGGGCATGCAATCCATGGTGCTGCTCCATCCACCACGGTTTGAGGTGCCGCTTCCACTTCTCATGAGGCAATTTCCAGTAAAATATCTTCCCCGCATGGAGAAACATTTTCAAGCACCAACTGTCCAGAGCCAGAATGACTGTCCAGTGTGCCATCAGGATTCAGCCAGCCAGATGGAGGGTGACACTCAAGTCACAACCACAACTGATGAATCCATCAGAGACTCAGAGGTGGTTGGATGAGGCAAAAGAACGAGGAGGACGCCTACAGAAACTGTATGTACTGAGGTAAGTAATAAGTCTTGGTTGAAGTGCTTGTGCTTTTCAGCTGTTTTATCTCTACACATTATGCAACAATACCTTTTTATAATTGAAAACAGTAGGTTGCTAACGACCACAAATGTAAGTTGGATTGAATTCAGTCCTGGTATTAACATGCTCTGTAAAAAAACATGTAACACGTACATAACAGGGACAAACAGACACAATGTGTTCTACACAAAGAAAGGAATATCTTGTTAAAAAAAAAAAGAAATATCATGTGTACCATTTGCAGTGGTAGAAGTGCCAGATAGTTAAGAAAGTGTTGTAGACAGTTTATAAAGTTTACAACTCATACTTTATAATAAAACAACTAATAATAATAATAAACAACTCATACTTTATTATTATTAAATTTTTTTTAAGGGAATCTGGGAATATTCTTCAAGGGCAAAAAGAGTTCCCTATATTGGATATTGTTTACTGCATTTGTAAAATCTGACATGTTTACTGTCATAAAATGTCATCTTCCTTAATAAATTGTGTGTTTTTTTAGAGTGTATATTGCAACTTCTATTTCCAGAAAGACACTGGCAGGTGATTATGCTGGCAAACACTTCATGCAAGTTTTGAATCAAACAGTGGCCGCTGGCAAAAAAATCTCTGCACATTTGTTTTTTTAATTGTGTTACCGCAACTCTTTAAAAAATGTATCAACGATTATTTGTTACCGCCACTTTTTACATGTCTAGAATGATCGTTTAGGTTGCTACACATTTCTCCCAGCCTCAGAATACTTACATGCAGAGCAGAGTGGCGCAGCGGAAGCGTGCTGGGCCCGTAACCCAGAGGTCAATGGATCGAAACCATCTTCTGCTACAATCTCTAGAGCAGCAAGGCTGTTTATGCAACATAAAGAAGTAATGGCACAAATACTAGACAGATGTATCTTCTGAGAGTGATCAACAGATTTCACCTTACCTTTTACTTTAGGTTGCTCATTTATTTCAAGTTGTGAATGTTTCGGCTGTCTTTCTGGTCCACGTTTTCGTGCATACCACACTCCATTTTTGACTGTAGAAAGCAAAGGAATCCTGGTAGTGTGGCCGAGTGGTCTAAGGCGCTGGATTAAGGCTCCAGTCTCTCAGGAGGCATGGGTTCAAATCCCACCACTGCCATTTGCCAATGTGTGCCATCTGTTAATATGATAACCTTACATATACAGGTCTCTGATGCTGGTATATCTATGCTACAAAAATCGCCCTTTTTATAGGGAAAGAAAAAAAACATTTAATGCTGAATTTACAAGAAGGCTCAGAATGTACTGTTTCTCCTCACTAAGTAACTCTTAATATCACACGATTCATACGTTTCTTAGTTCAGTGGTTAGGGAAAACAGACAGTGGTCACAAAAATATGCTGCTGACATCAGCATGTTAGGAACCCAAACATGTACTTTACATTACAGTGAGTCACATGGAAATCAGACAGCATGTAATCCATACTTTCTGTTGTTGTGACTTCTTCTTCTTCTTACTATTTAGTGGGGGAAATCAGTTGAGTAGGGGGTCCTTCTGTGTAACCAAGGAAAACGTTTAAACACACATGGCCTTAAAAGCAAACAGCTTTAAACAGCTTCATCAGTTTTAGAGCTGATTTAAAAAAAATATATATATATATATGGCCAATACCAGACCACCTGAGTAGCCTGACTGGCTCATAACTGACATGAAAGTCAGAAATATATTGAGGTTCCAGAAAACTGGGAGCTTCACTAAGTAGTAGTAGTAGTAGTAGGATGTACCTGAAATTAATTCTTAAATTCACTGGAAGCCAAGGGCAGGACTTTAAAAACGAAAGCACCAAGATTATCCTGCCAATCCTGAAAATAAGCCTGATTAGTGTAAACACAGACATCTCTCTGATATGTCCAGTGATAGAAAAGAAAATGATATGTTTTGGTATCAAGACTCAGGTTCAGAATTAATTGAAAATTGTTTACATTTTGGCCCCAGTTCCCAAATTAAGTTGGCAAACTAATTATCTTGAGTTTGATGGAAAACGTTTAAATTGCTCTGCTTGTTACCCCCTGACAACTAGTCCAGAATGTGAATTATCCGTCAAAAACAAAAAATGTGCTTACTTGATTGTCTCAGGTGTATTTCCTGTGCCTCGATGAGAAATGGCAGCAAACTTGACTTTCCTCGGCTTCAAAGTATTCCCACTCCACTTTAGTTTTATCGAGCTAAAGGCTGGTAATTACACATGACCTTACACAGTAATTTGTTTCTCTAATAATTCTGGTTAAGTGCAATTCAACCCATTTCAGAGAGGATGCACTAGGAATAAAAGAATAGGAATATTTCATTTTAAGAATTACAGTTCCTACTGATTGCCGACTTTACTAACAAAGAAAAGAGCTGAATGTGTTTAAGCTCTCCAACACTATGGGCCTCATACAGGAATTCTTACCTTAAATGTCTTCTACTTTATAGGTAAACTACTGCCACTTAAAGTGGAAATGTACTGTAAGTTTGATGGTCTGTCAGTCAGTCTACCACTTCAGTCCCTTGAGGATAAATCCTACAACGACTCTACTGCTTTCCTGACTTTTTTTAGCACCACTGTAAGGATAGAATCGGTGGTTTGTGTGAAATGTCTCCAAGTCGACTGTAACACCTTGACGTTTGGTACAGGCAAACATGTTTTCCCAAGGAATCTAAGAACTTTGGTGCGATTCCCTGAACTTCATCTTGCACCATCATCATCAATCATCGTAAACTAATGTCGTGTTGATCGGCCTATGCCATAATGTAATAACCGTAACCCCTTACCCTAACGCTATGTTAGCAAAAAAAATTAGATGGTGAAAACATTTAGCTAAACATCAGCACGTTTAGCAGGTATAATCAGCAAGCTAGCATTGTTATTGTGAATATGTTAGCATGCTAACCCAAAAGCACTGCTCTACTAAACTACAGACTACCAGAGCTGCTTGCATTGCAGATAGACTCTGAGGCTGGATTGCTCCAACAAGCATTACCTTTTAAACCCGATTAAATCACAGTTTTAATGTTTTAAACTTCAGTCTAATTTATTATCTTAATCTAGATTAAATTAAATTATGTTGCATCAAACATTTAAACTCCGATTTAAGATGTGAATAAGTATTAAGTTTAAACTCGTATTTGAGGAAGACTGGACCGACTGTCAGACTGACAGATGGTTAACTAAAAGGGCATTTCCACATGCGCTAGCTTGGCTTCACTCGGTTTGACTCAGCCCAGCACAGCTAGGATTGACATCTCTATTATGGCAGAGCTACCTGCTTCAAGGTGAGTCATTAACTGAAGAACACTTGTCTTGAGTGGAACAAGACTTTTAAAAGCAGCAGGCTGATCTATGGCTGTGACTAGCTATTAGAGGAGAGTCTGAAAAACGTTCTTCGTACCGGCTGTATTATCGAAGAATCTGCGCTAACACAGCTCAGCTAATCAGTAACATGCACATTTAATTTCAGATTAATTCTCCACAATAAACATCCTGTGTCATTTTGGAATTCAAAAGCTTTTATGATGAAGCAGCAACATCAGGAGATAATAACCAGCAGTAATTCAACATGAAACAGAAACAGCTGGAAAACATTATATTAAGCATTACAGGGCAGCCAGTAATTTTTAACCTTCTTTATACTCACTTGGTCCTGACAGCAGTTCCAGCAGTGACATTAGGGAACCTGTAATGGTAGGAAAATAAAAAGCCACTCATGAGTTCCATTTGTGCCCAGGAAAAATATTCTGATATGCTAATAATTTGTGAATGCATGTTCATTTAAATCACTCATTCAAGAACCACTACATTTATTTAGTGGCACATGTGAGTCCTAGACTTGTATTTATAGATAATACCCCGGCCCTCAATCTAATACAATACCACTGTGTGCACACACCATGATTTAACATAAATCTATGCATCACTTGACTGCAGTTGGGCCTTCAAGCTCCAAGGCAGCAGCTGTGCTTAGCCGGGTACATAGAGTCCTGGTCGTTACCTGTGATATTTAAGCAGCGTAAGCCCCTGAGGCTTTACTTCAACATGGCTCAGACCCATCGCAGAGCCGAGGCAACGAGCCATAATGATAAGATACAATACCCAGGCGGACTCTTCCGGAACTCAATTGCACATCAAGGAGGATGACATTACAAGCAGCAATCTGCTTGCAGTAAAGCACAAAAGAGGACCGAGTGTGATGATAATAAACATATGTGGAGATCTCTTGAGGGCTGCCTGGCATGAGCTGAAACCCAGGAGGATATTCAGCCATCCCTGTAACACAGCAAGGGGCCGTTATACTGTTGGAATAATGAGTTCCATAAACACAATTTACTGGAATGTGTTAAAAAGTAAGATAGCCATGTCCGTTTCCAAAGACACATTTTCTCACTGGATATTTATCACTTAATGGATTGATTTTCAGGGATTCAGGCAGTAACAGCTTAATTGTCCCCTTTGAATTTGTCTGATTATTCTGGCCTTTTAAGAGTTTTATCATTTCTCACTGTGCACAAAAGGAGCTAGGGCCATTACTGCTCCCTTCTTCACTTTGCTTTAATTGTGCATTTTGACATCACTGAACAGCTTCAGCAAGCGTGCTGGCCGGTGAGCTGAGGAGGGGGAAAGGCTTGCCATATCTACAGGGAGCCCCTCTTCAATCACCTGAGACAGAGATACATTAATGCCGCTGACTTGGAGAGGGTCAAAACCAGGATTACCTCGGTTGAGTTTCGATTTTAGCTGCTGCTACGTTGAGCTATGGGGATTAGATTTTTTTTTTTCTCTTCACTTTGAGCATGGGACCAGGTATTCTGACTGAAGGGGTTCTGAAGCCAAGTGACCACTGGGCAGAGAGCTTTCATAGAGAGTAAGGAACCTTGATAATGAAAACACTGTAATCATCTTCCCACCTTGGAACTACCGCTGATTTTAGTCACGGACCCTGGCTGGCCTCCATTTTTTTTGTTTTGTTTACAAACCCAATGTCTGTTCAATATTATTTCTACCTTCCCGCCTTCCACTCCTCGGTGTCATTTGTCCCCCTTTTCACAAATCATTTAATCAGGATCAGAGGTGGGTAGTAATGTGTCGTTCACACCATTACATGTACTCAATTAACTCTTTAGTAAATTGTACTTTTCAGAGTAGTTTTAATGCACCATATTTTTACTCCAACTTATGTAGATTTTTTGAGAAATATTATCACTTTTACTCCATTGCATTTGGATACACTGATCATGCTACCTTAGTTATTATATTATGCATTCTTGCACATTCTGTTCAGAAGTAGGTGGTTAGTTGGTCCATGGTCTGCTGGTGCTCTCTTATGCTACCACAGCTACACCTCCATTTGACTATTCAAGGCAGATATTGCCCGGAGCTGCAGCAGGAACATGTCTTTCAGAAACACCAAATGAGCCTCCAGGATCAGCTCCTGGAGCCACTGGGCTCCGTGGTCAAGTTATTAATACTAAATATGCAACGTCTGGTTAGACTTTCAAAAAAAAAACTTGCTGGCAAACTTGCTAACCTATTATGAATACATGTTATCTCATTTGGATTGAAACAGTTGCAGTTTGGTTAGGTTTAGACACTTGTGAATACAACTTTGTTCAAATCAAAAGTTCCTGATTTGGTTTAACATAACTACGCAACTCGTGTACTTTCCATTACATAACTTATGTTTTTTAGGTAAGTCACCTTACTTAGAAAACGTAACAAAAATAACAAAATTAACCTTGACAAATAGTCACACTCAAGACTTGAACTCCACCCTCCTCGGGCTCCTCTAAATTACCATGTCAAATTATCAAGCAACTCCTGACTTAAGCCCTTCTCAGAGATTGATTGCACAATAGCACTGTAATGAAGGATCGCCCTCTACACCGTCTTTGTTTGTTTACACTGAAGCAACATTTACAGTAATTCATACATACATACACACACTGATGGCGGTGGCTGCCATGTAAGGTACCGACCAGCACATCAGGAGCAGTTGTTTTTGGGGTCAGCGACCTCCCGATAACAAGAAGCTGGCTCTACCCCTGAACCACAGCCGCCCCCAACCAACAAACCGAACTTCACCCTATTCCACCTCTGTAAGTTTCATACAGATGGTGAGGCGGAATAACAGCCCAATATTCCCGCCTTTGAAAGGCCGTGTGGGGTCTTCACCATTAATAGTAGTGCTCCAGATGGTGGGGGTTACACCACCACAACTACAACTACAGAGGTGGATTCCGTCCGACCAGGCTGCTGTATTTGCCACATTGGGAGCAAGTACAGGCTATTCTTTTTTGCTCAATCTATCATGTTAATCAGTGATTAGGTCGGAATGTCATTATAAGAACGTTAAGTGTGATGACATGCATTGACAATGAGAATTAACATGGAGAATATGTGACTGTTTTGATCACTTTTCAACACTAACGTTAGCTCTAGGGTTTCAAGGCAGTGCTCTTTTCCCTCCTTTGGATGTCATCTATTCAACCACGCTGTGGGCAATGCAAAGCTTTGAAAATACTCCCTTTGCAAAGGTTATCTTCAGATAAAAGGCACCCAATAAGGACTCGCCCAGCTTTGCCATAGTAAACAAAGCACCCACTTTATGAAGCCCTGTTGTTCTGGGTCCTCAGATATTGACCAGTCAGCAGGGGACATTTCATGTCTTTATGAGTCCAAACAAAGAGGTGAGTTATTTCTCTCTGACCTCTGACTTCTCAACTTGGACCCCGCTCAGCCACTTAATGACATCCTGCTCCTGTGTATTTGATGTGCTGCATTGGCAGAATCACATTTCTCTGGTGTAAGCCGAGCAACAAGAACAGTATTGTTATTCATAGCCTTGGAGGGCCAGCTGATTCACACAAGAGGGTGCTTTCAGTCTATTGCTAAGCACCGTGGGGGTTTTGAAAATTATTGGTTTTGGATACCATTCTGTGCAGGATAAAGGCGTTTCATTCACATTATGTGATGGTTCAGACAACTACTGTCCTGAGTTCTCAGATAATGGTTATGTGACATGAAATGTTAATGTCTCAGTTGATTTAAAATGTCTCATTTTGATTTGAGTGTTAGTGGGTTTTACTTACCTTCTTCCCCCTCCACTGGTCAAGTTGATGCCCCCAATAAAACAAAAATGTTCTTTATAGGGAGTACCCAGCCATGATCATGCATGTTAAGTCACATCAGAAAGGTAATACCACTACTACTACTACTACTACTACTAATAATAATAATAATACTAATAATAATAATAATAATAATAGATTGTATTTGAATGCACCTTTCATGGCAATCAAGGTTGCCTCACATCAAGTACAAAAAACAATCAATAAACAACAAGAATTCATAAAAACAGCAGCATATTGATTTATTAAATGCAAATCAACACAAATCTGGCTGAAGATCTCTTGGGTCACCATTTGTAAAAGAGGCCTGTGAACACAGAAAGTAACTAGAATAGCACTCTGTAGATTACATACCGCCGCCATGACCCAACAGTCCCCATTAATTCAATCAAGTGTAATCCAATATCAATCTTGAGAGAATGTATCACTGTTGTCAAATTAGAATGTCACATTAAGCTATCCAAGAAAAACCTTTCCATGTGTTATTTTGGTCAGTTAGGCCACGTTTTCATAGTCTGTAGGTCTTTGTTTATCCTTGCAATGGACAGTAAATAGTTCTTACAGGTCTGGCCAGGTCTTTTTGTTTTAGCAGACTAGATTGCTCAAATCTAAAACTTCAAACCTGTGATTATTAGTATGTCTAGATCACGTGTACTGTACGTTGCATATGCACCTTGAAGGGCATCATTTTGTGTTGAAAAGTTGGGAGGACTTCAGATAAAGAGACATACTTTAATATAAGCCATTTCAGTAAATACAATGTGGGGTGTTTAGGTCAGAGTACATATTTACAGCAGGAGGAAACATTACACAACAGCACATCAAAAGGGCAGATCCTAGGTCTCTACACTGTCAACAATACCAAAATATTCAGCATAAAACCTTGACTCACTAAGTAACGGTCGTCAATATGCATCACATACACAACTTGACCACCACGTCAGTCAAACAATACCAATATTAACTCTACTGTTGAAAAAAGCAGTGCATGTCACTCGGTTGTTTTCATTCGCCGGCTAACATTTCTCGGTGTGAGATATTTCTTCTGAAAATGTTTTACAAATCCTTCTTTCAGGAAGCGATGGGAATAAAATCAGCCAATTAAAAAGTGGTGTCCCTGGCTTTCCCAGTGTAAATGACACCTATGTGTACTTTACACATTACATGGGGATATTGCACTTCTCACAAATGGGAAAAAAATACTAATGTAAATAAAATGTCTTTTAATGATTCACTATAACGGTTAAATTATTAGAATATAATTAAATACACCAATCAATTAGGTACAGTTGCAGTATCATATATCTTAAGTATAAAAACTCTAACTGGTCCTAGGATATTGTTCGTTGGCAGTCTCGCCAAAATAGCTTTCACCTGATTGGTGACGGAGTGAGCGAGCTCCCTCACACCAACACCACTTTACATTTGGTAGTGATCACATGTAAGTGGGCTGGATTTGAAATATCCAGATTGAGGAGAGCGGAAGGGATAAACTGACACAGCTTGATTGACCTCACACGGAGGCAGGTCTCAAAACTACATCAGCAAGAGGTGTGATGGGAAGGCGTTACCTAAACATACACACACCTTACATTTGTAGAGTCCAAACATCAGCCGAGGGACACACACAACCCACTACCTTCCTGTGAGATCCCGTCCCAGAATGACTGATGGCTGCCACAGTCCAACAATCACACTGGACATGGGGTAGGTGGTGACAGAGTTCCCCACCCCGGGTAGCTCCAGTACATCTTTCAATCAGTGAAGGCCCCTTCAGAGCCCCTTGGTGAAACAGTGCAGAGAAATTGAATAGCATAGCCGGAGTGGGCCATTTCTTCATGTGTCTAGAACAGAAAGGTAGTGCTCCGATATGACAAAGGCTTTTTTATCAATGATAAACTTGATTCTTTCAACAGGTCTATCCTGTCCTTCTCTTAAGTTTCTTGAATTTCCACAAACCTTTTCAATTGGCATAGGTCCACCAAATTGCAGTGGAAATGATGCACCAATCAATAGCCAGTTAATAACACATTCCATTTTCTGTCAAGTTGATAGTACGTTTAAATTCTTTGGGGAGAATAACATTTCATATTGGTTATTTTTAGATTCAAAACCCTTTGCCTTCCTTATAAGGTACAGGAATAACACTGTCTGCATCACTGACAACCATGTAATTTCTCAGTGGAACACAACACGAACCGAAAACCCTGTCTCTCACTGGGACTGTTCTGTTCTCAGTAGGAGGCAGTGGCAGCAGTTAATGATAATTAGTAATGAGATAAGCAGAGAAACCAGAAAATCTGATTCTCTGATTCCAAGCCAAAGCCAAGTATCGCAATTTCCCGAGTGTATCTGAAGTGGAAACATTAGAATAAATCAGGCCTTGTTTGTTACTGCAGATCCACATATCTCTCCTTGTGCCACTTTAATTATCCAGTACTCAAGGACATCTCCATTATACACTTTACCACTGTCAGATGAAGATCATGTTTCTCCACAAATCAGCCTTTAATGTTCAGTGATAAGAAGTCAACGGAAGAGATCTCACTCATCCTTATGTGCTGCTATACAGGAAACTCTCTGAGGACTGAGCCCTCCCACAGGCAAAGCACCTACAAGCATGTAGCTACTTCAGCACTGATATTTAGATTCCCATTTAGAGGAGGGGATCTGGTTATCTTCTTTCAGGGGGTCTGATCCTGTGCAATGTGACTTCAGGCTACAATTATGTTTAATTTCTCCACACATCTTCTAATTTTCCCCCCATAACACTGAGAATGGCAATCTTTTTTTTTTCCCGTAAAAAAATAAACAAAAGAAACTAATATCTTAAATTTGATGAGGTTCCTGGGGTCACACCCAAGTTGCTAGATTTATAGAATCACAACAAAAGTTGTGAAGGCAGCCACTACCATCAGTAAGGGTCCTGCAATGAGCTGGCGACTCATTCAGGGTGTACCCTGGCCTACGCCCATAGAGTGAAACTGGATTTGGCCCCAGTAAGCCCCGCAACCCCTTAGGGGGAAAAAGCGGCAACATCCCGCGACCCTCACGGATAAGTGGAAAAGAAAACGGAACGGAACGGAACAACAAAAGTTCTGATACACATCTACACACAAGTAATAAGCAGATTGAAGCAGGTTCCGCAGTTTGTAAAATTGACATACAGTGTAACCCCCCAATGCCTTTCAGCTACTTGTTCACTTTGCCTGTCACTATAACTTCTGGGAGTGTGAAGGAGGAGGTAGGCGAATGAGACATAATGTGAATGAATCTTAAAAACGTTCATGAAGTACGTTTCCCCTCTAGCTCCAGACAGCGGTTGATATTACAGGTAATAAACAACCGACACTGGAGGTCAGCTCCACAGAGTGTTGTTGCAGTCAGGTTGATAAACAGGAGTGAGGCTTAATCCCAAAAGTTAAAGCGCAATCTCTGAGGTCTCCACATTGGGGCAGAATCCCACGTGCACATGGTGTTTATGCCTCCAGGTCTATCTCTGCTACTCCATTCCACCCAGCTCTCCTATTACAACTCTTGACAAATGACCCCTTGTTGCTTTCCGCCTAGCTTCATAAATGGCACACTACATATTTCTACATACAGGAGTAGTAATTATTCTTCCCCCAATCTCATATACAATATACTGGATGCCTTTACATTTCATTGTGAATATTTCATCTCATAGTAGTGTAAACCTGAAGGGTCCCTTGAGAACAGAGACACAACTACAGAAACACTGACATTATTATTCAGTTATTGAACACTTTCCATTATGCTTGATAAATGTGCTTTTGGTTATGTCCCATGTTCCAAAGCAGCTTGTGAATGCTATCATATGTCAGACTGCTCCTCCTGTTTCCTACCTACTTCCAATTTCATTTAGATTTTAATCTCACTTAAGGTAAAAGCAAAATAGCTTTCACACTTGTTTAACAGGGGCAGTGCATTTTGAGAAATCAATCCTTTCAGATGTGTATCTTGGGGGCAGACACCACATTTATTGCAGCAGCGAGTGTCTCAGTTTGGCATGGGCACTGATGGAACAAAGCAGATTCAGCGAGTTCCTCTCACCTCTCTCTCTCATTTCTGCAAATCAGTTTGTCAAATCCTTTTTTTCTTCCCTGTTGGTTGGCACATCAGCAAGAAAACTATAGGAACCATAAATGTTAAAAAGATAGCAAGCTGAATCTGCCTGGCATGGGAGGGAATCTCCAGGAGAATCACGACGGACGAGGCGGGGGGTGGCTTGAAAGATGAAAGCAGTCTCTTTTTTTAGTGCACTTCCTGTTGTTTGAGTGAACCTAACCTTTTTTTTTTTTTACTAACTGAGGCTCCCCCTACAAAACAAGCTCTTCTTGACATTTTCACTGCTAACCATGAATTCGGGTGGGAAAATGTGATTGGAAACCAATGTTCTTGCACACCATTATTAAATCAGATCACCTGCTTTAAAAGCTTTTGTCATTTGAGCAGTAGGGACTATTTTACATCCTGACTAATTCATTCATTTTCATTTAATTACTCCAATCCCTGGCTAATCCTCAAACTATTTGACAATAAAAGTTTCATTTTTTGTCAATTCTGGTGAATTTAATATTCAAGATTCAGGACTGAAAATGTAATCATTTTCATCATGCCACACGATCTCAGGAGGAAATCTCCTCTTATCAATAAAAATATCCTCTATCCAAAGTTTCCTGGTAAATAAGACAGAGGCACATAACATAATCTTGAAATGAAGCATGGCTCCATTAGCTGGTCCTTTTTCGACATAACCTAAGGAACTGAAGCTGACTCAGAAACTAAAAGTCCCTTTGCAACATTCTCGTTTGTTTTTTCTCCGCATCTGAAAAACCCAAGGAAAATTAGTCAAACACTTGCGTCCGGCTTTACTGTGCACTGTGTAAATCATGCGCCCTCTTGGGTGTTTCACGAGAGAGTATTATAAGTTGAGAGGCATTTATTAAAAATAACTCAGCCCTTGGTTTGGCTTTGTTGTTTTGAATTTTCTTATGCAAAACTAAAGGGAAAATCATTTCCTTGGAGTGTACAGTGTTCAGACAAATGTCCACCAGTTAAGCATAACTGTTTGCTTTTGTTTGCACACACAACCCTCCTCAGAAAGGAAACTTTGAAACTTTGTAGTACTGTTGTCTCAGGCATATAGTCCAGATAAGAGAAGATGAACTGCAGGATATACAGTATTTATATTTTATAGTGGTTAAATATGCAGATAAAAGTTATATTTCATTCTTTCAGGGTAGCAGACAGTAATACCCTCCATATCTTCCATCTCTCCGACACAATGCAGGTGACAGTCGCATCCTCCGCCTGCGGAGGTGTGTGTGTGCGTGTACCTCTGCATATGCATGCATGTTTCTTTGTATATACTATATCACCATTATCATTTTTTTCAATACGAACAGAGGAGGCCTCTGAGAAGCTCTCTCCAGCCCAATCATCACATCTGCTGGTTCTCAGGAAGAAATGTAAAAGTTGCTTTTAGAGTTATGGCCAAGCAAACAGAAGGAATGGAGCACTTGGCTCTGGATTAGCACAAACAGGTCATATTTGTCAGGTGAGCAACACTGGATGCTTGATGCTGCTTTGATGCTGTTTATCAGGTTCTGAAACGAGTTACGCAGCATCCACAATACTCAGCCAATTATCCATGGCGTTCGCTAATGTAATTAAGATGAGGGGTGTAGTTGATAAATAAACTGAATGAGCACTGAAGCCAGTTTTTCATGTTTGTTTGTACACATTTGTGTATAGTTTAAGACACAAGTGTTGGAGGTCAACACCCCATCTCTGTAGAAAAGGGAGGAAATTACAGCACACACTCCAGGACACATCACCCTACAAATATTACGGCTGTGTATTTTCTGCAGATGAGTACATTTATAATCAATCAATTATCTGCTGTGGGTTATAATTAATGGGAGGTGGATAGAAAAACTAACCTCTTTGGTTCTTGACTTTTTTTATATTACAACCCCAATTCCAAAAAAAAGGTGGGACTTCGGCAGAGAAGGCAAATAAACAGTATAAGTGTATGAAACCAAAAAGCTCTCACTCTACGCACCCAGTGTCAGTTTTGCACATAAAGGACTAGGTGGTGAAGTGGCAATAACATGTATTATTCAACCTATGTTAGACTTTCAAAGGAACGGCTTCGCGGTAAGACATTATATACAATGTCAGGTTTGACTTTCAAAATGACGCTTGCTGACAAACAGTTCACATATGACATATTATGACTTTTTGATTTGTCAAATAGTCGCAGTTTGGTTAGATTTAGGAAAAACAAAAATTTAACCATGTTAAGTCTGGTACCACAAGTTATGTAAATGTTACTATGACAGGGTAATGTACGTGATGTCAGTCTGGTAACATAAATGATGCAAGTTCTGTCATTTATGTATGTTAAATGACAGATGTGAAGTAATATGCTTTCAACAATTATGTGTTTCACAAAGAGGTGAGCCTCGCCTCATCCTTGCTTTTGAATGACTGAGGCTTTCCAGGGTTCCCCTTTCTACCCAATCACAATACTTCACCTGTTGTCAGTGAACCTGTTTACCTGTGGAATGTTTCCAACAGGTATTTTTGGGGCATTCCACAACTTCCGCAGTCTTTTGTTGACCCTATCCTGACTTGTTTGAAACTGACACCAAATTCACAATAAGCATATATCTACAAAGTCAATTAATTTGGCGAGATAACACATTAAGTAAATTAGTTTAGTTAGTTATCACATTCTGTTTTCATTTATATTTCATACAGTGTTCGCCAATCATTCCTGAAAAGAAAGTGTAAAATCAGAAAGAGTGGGAGAACGAGAAAGTCGAGAGGCTTTTGCCTATTAGGGATTCTTTTGTTCCGCCTTTGCTCTATAAACTGGACCGGCCAGTTACACAATTTAATCATTTCACATCTTTGCTTTAGAAGACATCAGTCCTATTGCATGTCCCCTTCCACAGTGTATTTATGCATGGGACCCCACACTCCTGCGCCATCATATACATTTGAGCCGACCGTTGAATCATAAAAGTTTTGAAAATGTTGAATAATCAAGGTCAGAACGCAATTTCATTTTATTCATCACAGACCATAACACTCCTCCTGCTGACTCTGCTAACGCTCTTCTACCCTCTGTAAAGCTTATATTTTCAGTGAAAAAAAAAAAGATATTATAAGAAGTGGCGTGCTTTAAAGGCATTGATTCAAACTGAAATGTGTGGTTCCCCTGCTGTCCAAAATGTAAAATCATAAGTCGAACGAGTGGAAAAAATACATGGAGTACAGGCTTTTCTAGTACTGGCTTCATTATTTGACTGACATACAGTGTGATCTTTTGGCACTGTGATGCGTCTTTAGAGAAGCTGCTCAGTGGGAGTTGGAAGCTGCCTTCCTCTGGAGAGGCTTGATGAATACAATGACCAAATGGCTCCTTGTCAAGAGGCAGCTTCAGAGAGGTTGGCACTGGACACAAACTCTGTGTGTAAGAGTCCCTGGGCACCCATTATAAGACCTCATTTAGTTTCAGCACACAATATGAGACTATCACATCCAATTTAAGTCTAATGAGCCCATTTCTTTGAAATGATCAAATCTTTTGAGGCCACACAAATCAGCAATTTGCCAGCATTGTTCTTAGTGGTCCACTAGCGTTCGGCTGTATTTCACCACCTGTCAGTCTTTACTATTTCTAAATGCATTATTAACTTTTTGCATTGCCTAAAGCACAATTTCACAGCTTAATGGATATAAAAACTGCCCAATGGATATACAATTGCCAGAAGTCAGCATTTTAAGATGTGTCACTAGTGTGATTAAGCAAGGCAAGTCTGTGAACTTCATGAAGAAAATTCAGAAAATAATCTCCCGATTAAGAGGAGCAGAAAGAACTCACGAAGCAAAGTAAGTGTGAACACATGAGTGTTATTAACAAGTGTGCCTCCTCTGTCTGTGAAGAACAACGTGACGAAATTCTCCATTAAGATGAAGCAGAATTACACAGGATTGACTTCACAGATTATCTCCGTAATTATTTCAAATCTCTGGATATCCCCCGTGAACATTTAGTCCCATATGAGAAGAAAACCAGCTGTCCACAGCCATAGCAGCCGAGGGGAGTTTGGCAGAGGGAGAATCACCATGTGGCTCAGTCTCCGGAGGCCCACTGTCACTGTGTTGAGGATGATGATGGTGATTGTGGAGGATCAGGAGTCCCATTATTAACTTTAATGCAAGTTGGATTCATCGGGGTTAGTTCAGGTTTGTAGGGCAAACTCTCAGACATACACATCAAAGTAATGTGACCAGGTGTGCTTCTTTTCAACATGTTTATTCTTTGTTCCACGGCCCACATATTGAGTTAATTGTTGTTGCTTGCAGACAACTTTCAGTCTGTCCTTTCCTTGCACTGCCTTGAGTATTTTTGTTGTTTGGACGGAATCTCTGCCCTAATGACTGAACAGAGGAGCACTTGAGGGATCCAAATGATTCTCAGGTCAGGTCAAATGCTGCATGGTCAGCAAAAGTGCCCTTATGGTCACCAGTGGTAAACCAAAGGGCCCTTGCCGTCAGCCCAGGCTCACCCCAGCTTGTGACAAAGTGTCCTATCATTGGGCCAAGTTTAACACAAATACTACTTTGATTTGATGTTAGAAACCAAAACCCTGCATGTGATTTTCACCCTAAATGACAGACAGTGCACTTTGTGTCTCTTACTACGGTTGGATTTTGTTTATGGCCATCTCATACCATGTTTTCATGCATGCCTTATTGGGCCCAATTGGGCAGTGTGTCTAAATCTACCAACAAAGTATTGGTACAAGCAAAAGCCTGGCGAGTCAGTGTGTAAAGACAGCTAAAAAAAACACCATGTTTGGCGTTGAGTTTCCCAGCATGTTTCTTTTTTCCCTGGGGTTGACTTTCAAACCAGTATGAGCCAGCAAATGCCTCCGAGCCCTGTATATTGAGATACAACCAAGTCAGCAGGCCAAGCGCATCCAGGGAACATTTGGCTTTTGATCAACCAGCATGTGTTCCTGACTCCTGGGCCATCTCACAGACCTCATGTTGCATTCTCACTCTAAGCACAAGGATTGATTCCTTGGCAGAGGAGGCGTATAATACTACATTCCTCAGAGTCTGTAAAAGGATCTATGCTCTCTCCCTTGTATAATTAAATAAGGCTGGCTGCTGGACAGTGATCCCTCCCTCTGTTTCTGTAAGCCTTCACGCTTACCTTACGCCTAATGAATGGATAAACCGGATTGCTTTGTAGAGTAGATCCTTCTATGGTATCTGGTTCTATTTAGCTGTCTGATTTCATTTGTATGGCATCCCTGTCATTTCTGGAATGAAGATGAGGTGCAGATGTTACTATAAAATAAACTTTGACTGGTATTATCACATGACCCGAGTGAGTAAAGTCATGGCATGAACTTTCTGAGCCTGAAGGTAATCCCTTCAGCAAACACCACTTTTGGCATTGTGCCCCATTATTTCCAGGAATAAACCTGTGACTTATTTCTGTATAATGAAGTAAATCAAGGTTCGGAATGAAGAACTCCTAATTGTTTGAGACAGAAGAAAAGAAATGTGATCTGACCTGTTTAGTTCTAAAAAATACTCTGCCTAATGCTGATGACTATTCTTAGATGTATAGAAAGTAAAGGGTTCTGAATTGGAACCACAGGAACATACAGTGGGTTTAAGTCGGGACCACTTTAAACATCACTTACAAATGTCAAGTATACCTGGAAATAATTAAAAAGTTTGAGGATTCAGACAGCAAATGCACATGTTGGAAGTTATTCACAGAAAAGATGTTGCGTTCAGTTTACAGAAACTGGATCAGTTGTATCCAAAGCACAACTAGGCAGATCGAAATTGACCAAGCCATCAGAAGATACATATGGATAAAAAAAATAAATAAATAAATAAAAACAACTACACAAGATTACAGTCAAATGAAGGCTATCTTGTAGTGTCTCAAAGGAGGATTACCAGTTTCAAACCACTTCTCAGGATGGGAACAATGACAGGTACTTGAGTTGGGCTTAGAAATACCTGGATTTTAGAGTGAATGACTGAAAAAGTCCTATTTACGGATGGACCAAAGTTTTAGATGAATGGCAGAAACAGAAAGGTGTACATAAGGAGGAGAACAGGAGAGAGAATGATACAACAGTGTTTCAAAACCCACAGTGAAACATGGAGGTGGATCTGTTTTGCCTCCTCTCGAGTTGGACACCTGTACAGAATTGACTCCACCCTGACAAAGGAGAAGCACCTCTCCATTCTTCAGAGACATGCTCCACCGTCTGGTTGGAATCTACATGGAGAAGGATTCATACTGCAGCAGGATAATGAGCCCAAACGCACCCCAGAGCTTTGACACAACTACTGAAGACCAAAGAAGAACAAGGAGTCCTGACTGTCATGAACTTTCCTCCACAATCACCTGTCCTCATCCCCATTGGACATTTATTGGGGCACTTGAAGATTGAGAAATCCAAGCAATCTGTGACATCACAAGAGGCTTTGTGACACACTCTCAAATCATGTTGGGATAACACGAGTCAGCAGGTTTTACACAGACTTGTGGAGTCCACACCAGCTCAAGTGAATAATTTCATTGTGGCAAAAGGGGATAACACACCCAATAGTATGCTATTCTGAAATTTTTCAAATAATCAACTTTTCACAAAGACTATATTGACCCGTGGTCTAAGGCTTTTGGATCCCACTGTAACTAATTACATCTTTGTACCAAATTACTCTTGACAGGTCCGACCAATTTTTACACATACTACAAGTAAAACTGCCAGAAGTTTGTAACCAAGCTATTTAGTCTTTAGTTTCATGACAGTACTGTGTTTTCCCCTCGGTGCACTTGAAGCTCTTATAATTAAACAGCGTGTGATGCCCTGAACACACCCTTTATGCATCATTCACAACATATCCATCCTAATGAGGCATTCATTTGTGCACTCAAACTGTGACATTCCAATGCTCTTGAGTGCTTTCTGCCTTCATTAGATAAATAGAGAAAAATAAGTTAGCATCACTGATACCTTGCAGAAGTTGAGGCAAGGGGTAGAACTCACGGCTGTGCAGCCGCTTATCGCTCCCACACTGTTCAACAGGCCCAGAAGCTCTGCTGCTTCTGCTGATGTAGCAGCCTTTAATTGGCTCGGGGTTCAGTTTGCCTACTGACATTACAAATGCACAGACACACACACAAGAAAACACATGAACCGCATGTCGAACACCTACAAGGCTCAGCTAACGGAACTGATGTATAATTAACATAAAATTGGAAATGCCCCTGTCTGTGTGTGTGTGAGCTAGCATATGTGTCTTTGATGAGGGGAAAAAAAGAGGAAAAATAAAGCCAAAAAAGGGAGGAAAAAAGGAACATAAAAAGGTAGACAGATTAATAGCTAGGTAGGATATTGATATTGATCATTTAGAAAAAAAAAAAAAAGTTATGGTTCTGTCGAGGCAAATACAAGTGTTGTTAAAAATGTTTGTTACAAGTCATATATTTTTCTCACAACATTGTTTTAATAGCTGCAAGTCTTTTCCAAATTCACCATGAATGAGCCCATTCAGCAAACATATCAGGCTGACGGCAGCTAGCTCGATGCTCCAGGTCCTCTTCTCACTTTCAGTATTCACTCACGTCCGGAAGTGCTCGATGTACAGTTTACACTGCGAGGATCACACAAAGTCACAGAGACCGCCCTCCATCTCAGACTGTCAACACTAGGGCTTTCATGAGAGAGGATTTTAGCAGTACAACAACAAAATGGTGTCGAGAGAGAGAGAGAGGCCAAGTCTGAAGAACAGTGCTGTGAAAACCCTGCACGTTGAATCGCGGCTCGTCTTATTAACCTCACTTTGCTGTGTGGCAGGTATCCCATTTAAAGATTGAGCCTCCAAATTGCTAGCAGGGGCTGGTATTGAAAATATTCAAAGACTCCTTCAGAATCAATTTCCCCTGATTGCTGGTCTCGGTGAGCGCCGGGCCAGCGAGACGTCTGACCTGACTACCTTCAAACAGCCCACTCAGCGGTTCAGAAACGTATGATATCAGCAAGCGCTCGACTTACAGCGCTATCCAGTGTGGTGGTGGTAGTGGTGGTGAGAGAGCCTTACATGGTATTCCACTTTGGAGCCAATATCAGAGCGACAATATGATATATATCTCTCAGTCAATAGATGACACTTTGACCTCAGTGGGTGTTTTTTTCTTCACTGACTTGCTGACTATTGCTGATAGCACCAGACAATCCCTCAACTCTCCACACATCACCACTGAAAAAGAGAAATATAAGTGTCCACATTTTCTAACGTTATGCTGTCACAGTATGCTTGTTTCTCCTGTGTGTGTGTGTGTGTGTGTGTGTGTGGGTGTGCGAGGGTGTGTTTGTGTATGGGTCTTTGTGTGAGTGTGCTGTGTCGGAGGGCAATCCTTTGACTATCACGAAAGTACAATGCTGTGTCTCTGTGTTTGTCACTTATCTGTGTGGTATCTCCTGGAAACACACACACACACACACACACACACACACGCACACACACACACACACACACACACAGACTGCAGTGTAGCTGCCACCATGCAACGATTTACCTGGCGTTTTGCAGATAATTTGCCACATGCTCCAACACCGTTCCGAAACCACAAGTCCGGGCAACTGAAATGCAACATCAGTATTAACAGTAACACTGTTGTGGGGTTTACTCAGTTCTGTTGCACAGAAACAGCAATGTGTTACACACATGGACGAATCTGCAACACAACATTGACCTCCAGTCAGCCATGTAGCCACAGGTGTGTCCAGATGCGCTGGTGCCAATGAAAGCTAAGGCATGGCACAGCCAGCAAAATTATAAGAAATCAGTCCACATCAAAAAGAAATAAAAAATAAAAATAAAAAAATCCAAATATCATGTCTTATTATTTTGTACACTATTGAAATAATTTGCCTTTCATACCATCACTATGATCTTTGCATGACTGTGACCAACTGATTTGAGTTGCCTTACCTTATCTGCACCAAACAGTGGCTGGCTCAACACAAACTGTGTAGGAATGAATCACTTGATAAATGCTGGTTTTGAGTGTTTCAAAATGTCCTGAGTGAACACATTCAGGGATTTTGCAGAGTTATCAAATATGAATGTTCTGTCTGGAGGTGGGGCTGAATGACAAGTGAAATCTCTTGGATTAATATTTAGAGGATTTCACAGTTTTGTGATGAAAACAAACAAGATTCAGGGATCTTTGAGGTTATATTTTAGATGTACAGATGTATATCTATATATCTATATATATCTATATCTATCTCTCTCTCTCTATATATATACACACATATATATATATATATATATATATATATATATATATATATATATATATATATATATATATATACATATATATATATATATATATATATATATATATATATATATATATATATATATATATATTTGTGTCTACCTATGTGTAACCCGGGTGGAGAAATCAGGGATTAAAATAAGTTGGTTCCTAAATAAGAGCAGTAATGAGTCAGTAATACATCTAAACTAAAAGTAATGTGGTTTAATAAAGAGGACAAATGGTTAACTCAAAGATTAAGACAAATTAATCATAAATGAGTGATTGTAAATATTTGGAAGATAAGTCAAAAGGAACAGTGAGGTAAATTGTGAAAGAAAAAATACAGACTGTGCCTTTATTGTCATTGTTTTATTTGATTGGTAACTGCATGTATCCATCAGTGTCACCTGTGGTAATTGGCCGTAGGTAAGGAAGAACCCAGTTGGGGGCGGGACGTGTTGAGAGACTGAGGAGAGACGAGGCAGCAACATGACAGTGAAAGGAGTGAGCCACGGAGTTGGATAATGCAGATAGTGAACTTTTGGAAGCAGTCTTTTTAAGTGTTAAAAGGACGTTTCAGCATAAGTCGGTGAGGCGAAGGACAGTCATGCACATTCCAGGTGTAACCAAGGTGGTCTGGACCGAGGGCTAGTGCAACTGGGACCTGAGCTAACTGCGCTAGCTGGCTAGCTGTCAGAGCAGCGGACGCCATTGTCTGAACTTCCACTGTGTTTGGTGTTTCCTCAAGGACCTAAAGAGGACTTCACCTCCGCTGTTGGGTTCATCTCATCCGTTCATGAACTGTGTCTCTGAAATGGAAATTGCCCGGTGAGATAAACTGTTCTTACTGTGTTGAAGAGGAGAGAGTTTATCGGCGACCCACAGGCCTGCCACGTTTTTGTTTTGTGTGTGTGTGGGCCCAGTGTGTTTAACGTCAAGCTAATCAATGTGTTATGTGTCTGAGAAGTGGATATTGTGTGACTAATATCTTGAGGTTAAAGTAAAGGAAGGAAATAAGGAGTTTTTGTCTGAAAACATATAAGCCAATAATTTGAGCTATATTTTGATAACAGCTAGCCTAATTCATTTTCATGCTGCTTGTTATTTTTCCTACCTGTGGTAAACAATATTTGTGTTTTCAACGGTTTATCAAGCCAATTATACCTTAACGGCATATATTATTTTCACTGGTATTGTGAGAAGTCTTTCCATGAGAAAGGGGTGCATATTCTTTACACAGTTATTTGTACATTTGTTCGAAAAAAAGCAGCAGTAAAATATTTGAATTCATTTAATCAAAGTTGTCGGGTCAGTCAATTTAAATGTGTATTCGAAGATTTGAATGCTATTTTTGATTTCTGCTGATATTGATAGGGTATTGTATCACTCAAACACAGGTAAACCTTTGGGTAGCTACCTTTAAAACAAACCAAACCCAAAACACCCCATCATCCAAGTCTAAACTGATCCCAGTCACTTAAGCATTTTTTGTACAGGGTGGTGGAGTGCTACATATGGTTATGTAATACACTGCATTTCCACTTTAAATACAATAATCAGCCGAAACATTAAATTAACTTACAGCTGAGATGAATAATATTGAGCAGCAGTCATCGATGGCCTTTGAGTAAACAGACACAACCAGAAATTTCCAGTATGCGTCTACAGTTGCGGTTGATTTTGCTTGTGTTATTGTTTCAATCCTGGTATTATCACAACACCTTTTTAGCTATTTATCTGATGGAGATAGTAAAGCATGGATTTTCACAGTTCAGTCAAATAAGTTGTATTACAAAGCGTCAGTTCACAATCTCATGACCATTTTCAGTTGAGGCAGGTCTAGACCATACTCTTTCATCAACTGATTTGCAAAAACCCAACAACTCCACACTATGATTCCAATCACCATATAAAAAAGAACACTGCTTCCTTACCTGGCCACCTGCATCACTTCATTTTAGCAACAAAACTCCGACCCTGCAAGTCTAAACTGATGTTTGAGAAGTGGTAACAACTTTGCAGCAACTTTTCTGCTGGACTTAGAGTTAACCTAAGGTATCCACTGCCATCAAATGGGGTGGATGCAACGCTGAAATCCATAGAAATGTGCAACCGTAACGCAAAAATCAGAGATGAAAATGTAACCTCAGCTAGCTAGCGAGTTAGCACATTGTCAGCATCAGACATCAGTAAACTGGCAGCAGTTGTTTAAATGCCTGTTGCAAAGAAAAGGACCATAATACAATGACACAAACTCTCATAACCCGTTGTTTTCTTGTGTTCTTTACTGCCCTTGTGCTTAACATTACAACATTCTGTAAACACTGTACATATACATCTTATTACTTCATACCGGATCGCTTACATTTACTATTTTGCCGTTACACTCTTGTAAGCTACTTTTTTAATTGTTTTATGTTGCAGGATTTGTAACAAGACTTCCTATGTAGTAATTTAAGTATTGGTAGCAGATGTTTTTTTTTGCAGTGTAGCAAATCCTACTCTATTACGACGATCGATAAAAAACCCGAATGATTCATGTATGAACGCAGCTACAGTTGCACCGCGTGAACAAAATGCTGAATCAGAGAGTAGAGCATAGCAGCCCATTGTATCACCGCATGACAGCTGAGCTTAATGCTACTGTATCCCGTCCAGCTGAGGCTACGCGCCGCCATAAATAACCCTGCATCTGCTTTTATGAGGGATGGTTTATCACTATTAATCAATAACTGCTTGAATTGCCAGCTTGGCTGCACATTCAAGAGTCATGAAAATTTACTGAGCGCAAAGAGAAGCATGTAAAGGTTCAGTACACAAAAGAAAATGAGATACGTGGAAGGAGAAGGAGAAAAACCACTGTCACTGAAACCGTCCTAAACATCAGAGGCGATAAATCTGTCCCGATTGCTCAGACGCTGGACCGTGGCATTGTGTCACCTGGAGGCACGTCCGTGAATATTTATACCTGAGTCAATCACTGTCAGATTTCCCACATGCCAGATATCTCTTTTTATTTTCCTGTTTTCGAGTGTCGGCAGGCGTCGCTTATTTCGCTTGACAATTAGCGAAAGCGTCGTGATGTTTCTCATTTGGAGGCCTTTCAAAAGTGTCTGGCGAGGTTGAAAAATAATCACGTCTCTTGAATTTTTTTCCCTGCCAGGTCTTACCTAACATTTCATCAGAGCTCCCCACTTGTTTTGACAGTAATTTAACTCACTTGAATATATTTTAAGAAAGGGTGGGCTCGGTGCAGCAGGGTGGGAGGGAGGCAGGGCGACTTGATTGCTTTTGATCCTGATTTTTGAGAGCGATGGCACGGCCACGCAGTCGAATTTATCGGGGCCTTACGAGCGATGACAGCGCCGTTGATGTTCAAGTGCCTGGAGTGTCGAAACTAGTTGAAGTTTCATCTCTTGTTCGCAGCCCTGGTCTGGCTGGAAGAGTCCCTGGAGTTTTTTCGAGGGGAAATTTCCAATCATATTAAAATTAATAGCCTTGCCAGTGAGAGAGAGAGAGAGAAAGAGAAAGATGGGAGAGAGTGACAGAGAGAGAATCAGAGAGCGAGAGAGAGCAAGAAAGAAAAGGATAGGATGTTCGTTTCATCTTATCTCTTACCCTGAAGTTGCAAAAATATCTTTTTTTTCCTCCAAGAGATTGCAATTATTGCTACCTCTACCCACCAAAACACAAGACAATATCACATCAGGTCAAGCCAGATGTTACCTTTCATTCTCATAACATTTCCCCCTCCATCTTAACCCATTCCAGGAGTGGCTGTTCCCACCGTACGTCATACCGTCTAATGCTTAATGGCTTCTCCTGCAGACATCACAGAACCATGGATAATGTGCACAGACGTGTGACCGGGGCACCTAGCAAAATCTCAGCCCACGTAAACCCTAAAAAAAAAAAAAAAAAAAAAAAAACGCTGTGGGAATTTCACCTGGAGGGTTTGTTTACATTTTCCATTTTTCTCAAAAACAGACTCAGTTGAGAGACGTCGATACGTCGTGTTGAAAAAGTGGCGGGGCATACAGTGATAGCAAAGAGTATTTCTTATTTATTTTTATTTTTTTGGGCATGATCTTTAACAAATCGGATTTTAGGCCATGCAAGATCCAAGGATCTGAGGATACATTGGAAGCTACACTGCTGTGTGGGTTATAGTGTATCTCATTATGTACCGTAAAATTCAGCAAATCAAATGCAATGATCTCCATATGTTTACAAATTGAGGCTATTCTGCCTAGTTAGCAAGCTAGCTTATCAGTCCATCCACTGTATTGTGTCGTGATTTCACCATGAATGCTGATTTTTCTTTGTCTTTTTTCTTTTCTTTTCTTTCTTTCTTTTTCTTACTTTTACTTTTCTTTTCCTTTTTACTTTATTGATGGTGATATGTTTATTTCTTGTGACACATATAAGTCACTTTGGACAAAAGTGTCTGCTAAATGTAATTGTAAATTCGTTACCAAATACACAAAAACAGTTTTCCTGCACATGCTGTAGGCTGTTGCTTACTTTATAGCTCCTTACGTTATATACAAAATTAGGTTCTGGGTTCAAATTTAGTTTGAAATCAGCAGCAGCCCGTTACAAACGGAGGGCAAAAAGCATTTTCAGAACATGTCTTGGTGCAAGCTGTTCCACAAAATTTCCACAGTGCTCCACCAGTATTGTGAAGACCACACACACACACACACACACACACTGCAAGACAAAGGAAGGGATAAAGGGGGTTAAAAAACACCACCTTCTATTAAGTGAAGCGATACATAACAAGTGGTGCGAGACACAACTAGGTACACTAGACAAACAAGTACTGAATACAGACAATGGCAGCGACAACGAATGAAAAACAAAAACGAAACTGGAATATTGGCACTATGCACGGAAGCTGCATTTTTATGCCAGTCTGTGTGTGAGTGTGCTGTGGAACAATAAGTGGGAGTCGTTTAGAGACAGCCAGAAGGGGGATAGAGAAAAAAATAAAAGTCAAAAACAAAAAATAATCTGAAATAAAAACAGAAAAACAAAACAACAAAGAAAATAATGAAATAAGATAAAACACTTGGCAGGGAGGTGAAAAATCCTGTTATTTTATTTCTTCTTTTTCCTTCCCTCTCCTCCCACTCCTCCCAGCACCCCCCATTCAAGACTTTTAACTGGGTTACAAGCTGGCCTGAGCTACCACTGCAGACAGGCTGTGAAATGTTCATGAAACCATACAAGCATCCGTCTGCGAAACCAGAACCTGCGGGATCTGCCTAAACTCTGGAGCCTGCACATGAACCAATGGATGGCATGGTGTCAGCCACACACTTAATACCATCTTTGATACCAGATGTCGCCACAAAGGAAGATATCGGGTCACTCTTCACTTTGTTAAGTTCAAATGCTCGTTAAAAAATTAAACCATCCGTATTTTGATTTGTGAGCTGAAATCTTTGCTTTACCTCATTGTCGCCACATCAACCAGTGGTCCAACTACATGAACCACATGGGGACATTGCTCCAAGTGACGGTGTTTTGGAGTCTGTGGCGAGGGAATGCCTTTTGACATGGATCCCTACGCTCTGACAACCTTGAAATTCCGATAAACCCTGCAGGCATGGCCACATCAACCATAGCATAACTTCCCTTGTTTCGTCCCCCTGTCCCTCAGGGATATAATGGCCAATCAAACAAGGGGAGGCAGTCTGATTAGGCTCCAATTTTCACGACCATTTCACCCAATGATCCCTTTGGTAAAAAATGTTTTCGAGATTGCCTGAGGCCTGTTTGACTTGTTTGATTGTGTGTAGGGATATTCCGTTCAGGCATCATTCAGCATCTCAAGCGCGAGAAAATTATTATTATTAAGTCCTGAGTACACAACTCAGAGGCAACAATACCTAGAAGCAAACAGTGGAGGATATACATGGAAGTGCTCCAAATGATCACTTAGAGGACAACTCAGGCTTTCACTCCATTTTGCTGGGCATCATGATCTTGTTTTGACCTCAAGCAGAAGTGACCTAGACCCGACTTTATCTTGTTTTTCCTGCCCTGCAACCATGCAAATCTAAACTTTGTTGGAATCCTGCCGCAGAATGAACAGCCAGATTATCCGCTGAAATATACAAAATAGTTCCTCTGAGGCTTGTTCCTGGTTTTTCCACGTACATATCCATGTTTTGCAAGAAGCACAAGATCCTGAAGGAGTGCATGAAGACCTCTGAGTACCCACATGCCTTGACAGTTCTGCCTTACAAAGAAGTACCAATGGACTTGCTCTGGGCTTTTTTTAAGAAGTCCACAGTGGGTTTGCAGTCCTCAAAGTCATCAACTTAGAGATCCGAAGGGGATTTTGACCATGTATGATGCACTTTTGCAAGACGTGGATGGTGAACATCCTTCGTAAGTGTGTTTCAGAATTGCGTTGCTCTGAGATGCACTCACTACTTATCTTGCTAGATATGTCTGCACAAGGAGAGCAGTTAAGACGTATTCCCTGAAAGCAAAGATTTTGAGAGGTCCATTATCTGCCTTATTTGCTCTGTTACATCTTGCACAGCACTTTCAGATATACCGAAGAAAAGGGGCTGCCAAATTATGCACAAGCTGCCTGTCTTAGTGATCATTATTATCAGCCATCAAATCCTCCCGCTGAAAATCAGTCTCGTCTTGAATCTCACTCTCATTTTCAGTGTTGATGACTTTAACTGAAGTTTCTGTGTGTGTGTGTGTTAAAATGCTTGAACTGCAGCTGGGTGTGCATCTGTTTGCCGTCATGGCTCTAGCTTTTGTGGGCATCATCTGGCTTATACAATGGTCAACTGTCAAAAAAAGAAAACATTAAGACCATGAATGTGTTAACACAGTTTCCCTTTGAGCACCTGAGAGTTTGAATAATAGCTGGAAAGAGGTTCTTATGCAATGAAAACGTTGTTCATTACTCCAGCAAATAGGATGAACCTTGGATACAAGGCCCCTCCTAGCGATGGGAGGTAAACTAGCCCGCTCAGCTCAAAGAAGTCTTTGGCTCAGCTGTTAGCCACAAAGCTAACGTTATGTTGCAAGATTCAAAGTCAATAATATTATGTACGGAAGACAAATGGTGAATATGATATGACAGCATGTTGAACAACAAGAACAGCTAGCCAGCCTATCCCCAGAAGACTTTCATGAACGAATGACTGGCCATGTGCACGGTCGTCCAGAGCCTAAAGCCATACATTGATTAGTGAATGGGACGTGAGACAATATAATGTAAGTATAACAACCTTTTATTTTTTACCAACTTAACATGGTTACTCACCTTTTTATGATTTATCCATTACGTTTTACGGACGGTTTAGCTAGCAGACATTAAGATTGCAGCCAGGTGATCTCAATGCTACCCACCTCAGATACAGGCTATTGTGCATTCATTTAGAGCAGTGAAAAGACAGTTGCACCGGAGCTACGTGAGGAGTCCCAGATGTGTCTGTATCTCAAAAATTAATTGGCAACCTCGAGCCAATCAGAATCGACAATTCACCCGGACCATGTTATGAATGTTGTTTCTAAATTAGAACCCTGGTGCATCAGGATTTGTGCCCACAAAAAAGAAAATAACTCTTTTTTCATGGCTCTTTAAAGTCACAACGTTGACACTTGAACACATTTTTCTTGACATCAAGAGGATTATCATCAATTTGGCAGTGTCCTCTTGATGGATGTACCTTCGCTGCAGCAACACAAAATGCAGTGGCACTCTATGAAGACATGGTAATGGTGATGTTCTGGTGTAGCTGCCATGTTTCAATCTCTAATGTTTAATAGCTTCCCCTTGCTTTTCACAGGTGAAGTTGCAAAACTGTCCATTGCATCAGTGTTCGCTATCCATCTTCCAGCTGCAAAAAAAAAAAAAAAGACTTTAACCCCGTGGATTCAACAACAGCTACTTTAAGTGCTCGTACTTGAGGTTAAATGTGTCTCATAAAACAGGCATTCTCATGTGTATATGTTGGCTGTTAAGATGTAAGGGCCAAACATTAAACTGACCCATCTCACAACTATGCCTCAGCCTGTTGCTCACCACTCATTGACTGTGGATAATGAGAGAAAGGGCCAATGAAAAAGACAGAGCAACAGCCATCGGCATGTTAAGATACTGCAGTAATGGCTGGTGGTCACTGTTTCTCATCTAGGAGGCTGTGCTCGCACTAGCTTCAGTTTGTACCCACACGCGCACACGGCTGACGCACAGGAGCAGGTTATAGCTGCTACAAGTGATATTTTTGTTATGAATGCTTTGAAATAATGTTATGTTTTATGTTGGTTAGATTCCGCTCTGTTGAACATGACCTTTAAATGTCACTGCAACCCATTTCCCCACACCTGACCATTTTAGCTCATTCCTTCATGTTTCTGATGAACGTTACATGGCTTGTAATTTAGTGGCTAACAACCTGCGCGTCATAACAACCCCAGTGTTGACAAGGACAAATGATCGCCAGCTTCGTGATAGCAGCTGTCCAGGATCACTAATGATAATTTTAGTGAAGCAAGTCACTCAAAGAGAGACAGAGACCTCAAGATAGCCACTGCGCTAAGCAGAGTGAATCATATTAGCATTTAACATTTAGATAAATGAATTTGGACAGATATCATTGTGGACATAACTAATGTTACGGGTATGGTGGCTTTAGTTAGCTACCTTGACTACCGTTAGCCAACATCAGCATTAGTCTAGAAAGAGATGCAGTTATCACTATGTACAGAAAAAAATAGCCAGCCACGTTCATTTGTGAATAATGAAACCATAGCATACCACACATTAGTACTCTAAGTTGAATAACCTAACCTACCTTTGTTTCCTTTTCACACAGTTTCTTGAAACTTCCTGTACTCTACTGCACATGTGCACCGCCAAGCCCTGTGTTCACAGCAGGAACACAAAGTTACAAGTCAGCCACACACGTGGATTTATACAACGCTCAGGCATTACACAAACTGACCCTATGGGATAGTTAGAAATAAATAATTGCACTGATACAATATAAGTAAGCATAGGTATTACCTGTAGAACGCATAAAAAAATAGCAAGTAGTAGCAACACATTTATTAGCGCTCACACTGCTAAACATGAAATGGCACATGTGGTTTATAGGAGGAAACGGCAGAGAAGCATTCAATAGAAGACCAGAGAAAAGAGAAACCTCCCCCCAGGAACCAACCACCCGCAGCAATAAAGGTTCTTAACCACCTTGTTACACTTGACAAGCAAAAGAAAATAAAGAATAAAGAAAAGAGTACCAAAGTACTAAAGAGAAATTAATTATAAAAACCCGACTGTGGAACAAGAACAGCAGTGGCAGCAAAGCTTCTTGTAATAGGGGCAGAAAAACAACACAATTTTAACAATTTAAAATATTTACAACGGGGGGAAACACTGACAAGGAGGATATACTGCATTACATTTGCCAAATACAGCAGAAGAACTAGGTCAGCTGGGAAACCAACGCCATTTTTCTCATTCCTATTACAACAGGCATGCACTATTACCAACAGTGTCTGTACAAACAAACAAAGCAACTAGACAAATGTCAAGAATTACATATCTTAGAGATATCTTTGAAAGGGTGAAGCAATCTGTCACTGAGCACCACAAAGCTCCTTTTACGAGCAAGTAATCAAGCGGCAACTGTCCTCATATTTATAAGGTGGAGCAAAACTTACAGAAGCCCATTGCAATCATATAATCGTTTATTTATTGTATTCATTGCTATTATGAAATAGGATATAGAGTAAACAATTTATTTTGAAGAGAGAAAAAAAACCCAAACGTTTGTTTTACGGTAAACTTACTAAATTGTGAACTATACATTTCTTAAAAATATTTTAACAATTACCAAAACAAATTTCAAGTTGTAACATGAAAGTTTATGTAGTAAGCAATGTATCTATGTGTCCCTTTGTGTGCCAAACATGTCCAAACCTCCAAAAAGGCTAAATCTGCAGTTAAATATTTCAACACACAATGTTAAGATAGAAAAATGTTTTTGCATATATTAGACAGAACCTGCACTGGAAGATAGCTCAGTTTTTTTTCTCATTCGGGGCAGAGAACACAAAGTTTCCTGCCTGCCGATGCCTGGTCACGATAATCTGATCAGCTTGGTTACAGGTGGGCTCTCCACCAGTGGTACTGACCGACATAACAAATTCACAGTGCAGCACCATGATCAACAAGATGAATTCACACCAGCCGATGTCTGAAATATAAAATAGATAAATAAATAAAACATCGACGTTTGCACTGTGGGACTGCCTAGATGTAGGGATTGAGCTTAATTTCAAAGTGGGGCTTCAGCTTGTCCAACAGCCACACCACACATTGTGGTTTACTGCATACTCAGCGAGGATGAGGAAAAAGTCTTCTCCTTTCTCAAATGTGTCCTCCCAAAAGAGTTAGTCCACAGTCCCCCTCTCTTTGATACACCCCCAAAGATATCCAACAAACTTTTCTTTGCCGTGATTTCTAATGAACATAAAGCCGGAACAAGTGTTGGAATAAAGAACTAAATATAAAGATTTTTGAACAACTCAACTACCACTCTGCTCACCACTCTCTCCCCACAACTCACTGCAGAGGCTCTGTTCATGAATGACATACAATGCATGCAAGGTTTTTAATGCATCACTGCAAAGCTCGGAATGAGCCCTATTGGATAGAAATCGTTGTCAAGTTATTTTACGTTGCACATGGCATATTGTTGGAAGGGGTTGTGAAATATAAAACTTGCGCTGTGTAGTTGCTGTCGTCATTCTTCTTCCCTGCACGTCTCCTCAGCACCGCCAGATGTCGAAAAACCAAATAGGGGATCATCCAGAATACATATGCATACAGGCATCTTTACTGAGGGCCTGTGCCACAGCTTACGATATATCCATGGGCTGATAACGTTGCCTGCAGAGCTCCAATACAGGCAGGCATTCATCATTAGCACTATAAGACACTCTACCCGAGCCTAGAAGCTTATAGTTTCCATATAGTAAACAGTTAGTTGGGGGTTGTGTACCATAAACCACACCAAATAAATATTGCCAGGTAATAATCACTGGCTGTCTAATGGGATCCAGGCTAAAATATTAATAGATTACTTCATAGATTATAAATATAGACAGTAGATATAATGGATTATTAACAATGAGTTACCAGGCTGTAATATTTCACTGCTAAAACAACCTTTTGGCTCTATCGAAAGAGAAGACTGAGGACTGAGATGATGGAGAAGGGAACCTCTGGCCCACCAACCAAGCCACTGTGGCGCCCCATGGAAAACTACCTTCAACTAGAATGGCGCCTAGTCGAGCGTGTACATCCGCCATGGCCCAATAGTGTTGTGGTTCAAGTGTTTAGTTTTGTAATTTCCTGTTTTATTTTGAAGTTCTGCCCTCATGTGCTGTGTTTTGTGTTCATTTCCTCCCTTTCCTTCCCGCCCTTTTTGCTCCTCACCTGTGTCCTGTTGGTAGCCACCTCCTGTCTGATTAGGTCCACGTCCTCCCCTCTGTCGTTGTCTTTTCAGTTTCCCTGAGTCTGTTCTGTTTTGACCTTGTGTTCCAGTGCCTCTCTGTTTCATCTTCCCGCCGATCTTGTTTCCTCATGTGACTCGTGGTTCGTGGCCTTTTGATTTGCACTTTGCTTTCTTATTGTGCTTTGTTCAGCTGTTTTGTTACCTGTCCGTCTGTTTGTCTTGCATTCTGGTCCACTTTGTCTAATTCTAAGAAATGGTTCCCTTTAATTCAATCGAGCCTAATTCAATATCAAACTCCATTGTCCTGTATCGCTCTTAATTTGACACCATCCATCTGCATAACCATAATTTAAGATCATCAGATCTAGATTTCCTCATCAATGTGTACCACTCAGAGATACCAGCTGCCTAAATACACATGATTTTTGGATTCTCATTGCTGAGAAAAGTGCGGGATGGGGTGTTCCTGCAGGAAATACCACAAGTAAAATGCCAGAAATGTCCCAGAGGTCTAACAAAGTAAGTTACGTTTTCAGGTTGTCTTGTATTGCCATATCTCAAGAGCACCTTGAGGGAATTTCTTTAAATTTGTCAGAAATGTCCACTTGGACACAAGGATGAGCTGATTAAAAACTGATGGTCAAAGGTCAAAGGTTACTTTAACACATTTGTGGCAAATACCCGACAATTCATATGATAATTATAACAAAATCATACACAAATGTATAAAGAATAAAAAGAAGAAGTGATGGCATTTTATCTCTTAAATGACACGGGTCAATGTCATAATATTCTGTATAAATTATTTTTTCATTCAACCCGACTGGTGTGCGGAAACATTCATACTGCTGAAACTTAGAATAACCTCAGCTGAACTTTTTTTGCAGGGTAGATGGCGTCTCAATGCCATTAAATGCATGATAATTAGTTACAGGAGTGACTCAGTATAGTCTTTTTGTTGGAGCATACTGAGTCTGATGTTGTTGTAGGTTTCCGGCTTCAGGGTCATTGACTGACTTGCGTTTGTCATTCAATCTCTCTGGGTGAATGTTCCCGAGCAATGTCATACATTTTTCATTGTCTACACCACAGCAGGAGGGTTGTCATGGATATCAAGTTCTGTTGTTGACTTCGACCACATGCGGAAGGAACCATGGTGAAAATGTCTGCTGCGACTGCAGAAGAACAAGTCACAAATCCCCTGTTGCATAAAGCATTTTTTTTTGTTGTATTGTCACTGCAGATGGGGGTTTAAAAAAACAGCTATTTGTTCTCCACCCTCATGAACCAGTTGTGTTATTTTAGAAAATCCAATAGTATTGGTAAGATATACTAGACTGCATGCATGTCCACACTCGGGCGGCCCCTGAGGGAAAGAGGGGAATGAGAAAGGCACATGTCATGTGTGCCAAGTGTGTGATTGCCGACCTGGATCAATCCACCGTTCTTGTATCATCCCCTTGTGTGTAGAAAATGCTTGTCATAGTAATTGATACCTTGTGCTGCGGCAGATGTTGTGTCAGAGTTAAGAGTCAACAGTCCAAACCACTCTAAGACACTAAGAAGGCTCGGCACAACATGAAACTTTGCTCGTAGTATCACCAGGGTCTCTTAACATGAACACGAGCATTGAGAACATTGTTTGTGTGCACAGAGTTTACTAAAAAGAAAGTTTGATTTTATGTAAGCTCATGAAGAAAATGACCTTACTCTTTACTTGATGTGTTACCTCAGTAAGCAGTTTCCTAGTGATTCATTTTATGGTTGCAATCACTAGTTTCAAGTGTTCTTCACTACAGCATGATGTTCATTCAGTAAATGATGGTCCCATTTAGAGTAAATTAGACGATAAAGCAAGCTGTGCTTGTTGACAAGTTGCTACCACTGCGTGCCACCCGGGTTCTCAGTCAAAACCCCTCCATGCTCCTCCCTAGCTCCACCCTCCTGGCCAATTATGCTCACTTCTGGCTCCACAAAACAACATGGCACCCTCAAAATTCCAAACTCAAGGCATCAACATGATTAGTCCATAAACCACTGGTGAAGTCGAGGTCTGTTTATACACGATTAAGTGTTCTGCTACCTAGCAGTGGCCCTCAGCTCTTCTCATGAAAAGGGAGGTGTTTTGACAAATCGCGAGAAGTCTACCGGCAGCTTAGGAGAGTGCTCTAATGAGATAATAAGATGAACAGAAGAAGTTAAACACAGCTGTGAAATGCAGGAAGGACAAGAACAAATAATTGCTGAACATGTTATGTATATTAAAAGGCTTATAATATTACTGGCACATCAAAGGGAAGAACTGACTATAGCTACGTTTGTATGTTCCATTATATCAATGTGTTTCTTTAATGTTCAGTAGCAAGTGTGTGATGTTTTCGTCAGTCATTCTTTCCGGTCGTCCCGTGGTGTCAAACACACTTGGGAACAATTAAAAACTAAACATATTTCAAAGCGGTACTTTCACATCATACAGGCTTTAGTGGTTTCAGAGAATTGATTGATTATGTGTTGATCTCTTATCACAAACATAACCAGCCCCTGGAGCAAAGCAGGTGTGCAGCCTGAGTTTCCATGGCAACGTATCCTAATAAGAGGCGAACCACCACCATCCTGATCCTGAAGTTTCCTCGCTAACCACAAATCCAGTCACTAATTAATATACCTGCCCACGATAACTAACCCTCTGGTAGATTGTTTATTGTGCTAAATGTTTCCACTTGTTGAGTGATTTCTGCACATTTCTGCTCACTTTTTATATTTTGTTTGTTTTGTTTTACTTGTTTGCCTTTGCTGATCTATTTCATGGACAACAGACTCTGACGGTACTTGCTCTGTCTCCATATTCTGCTGGCACCTACCAGAATGGGTGGTTGATAAAAGATATTTCCAAGGTCACTGGATATCAATGACCCTCTTAGTATGTCACAGTAACATTAATGCTGTCCTGCTTCTTGACTGTATGGATTCAAATAGATGTAAAAGTGATCAAATCATTTTCTTTAATAGGCCTTTTTTATTTTTCCATTTTTTTTTGCCAAAGACATTTTAACCCTTTGCATGTGTAGAATTAAATGATTGATGGCTCAGCTCCTTCCCTTTAGGGCTTCTGTTACTGTGCACATTGGCTCGCTGTCACACTGCCTCGGCTCACTGGGACACTTGAAAAGAACAGAACCATTGTTAATGTTATTAGCAACACCTGCGCTTTTTTTCTTATGAAAGTCAAAATATCTGCCGTGAAAAAAAGGTAAGACTTTCTTTAGCTGGGCTGAAACTAATCCCCATAATCAAAAATAAATATCTCAGAGCCAGCTACATCTTACTTCTTGGATTTATCAGACATCTCATCATGAAAAAATACCTCCTCACTCTTTATGTTGCTATTGGATCTGTACTAGGCAATTATTTATGAACTTGAATATTTGAACATGCTATATACCCTTTATTCGGGACAGCTTAATCTAATATGCAAATGTATGCCACCGTACATGTTCCCCACCCGATCCTACTGCTGAAGGGCTATGTTTACCTTAGAACAACTGAAAACCTGCAACCAACGGTGACACATGAAATTATTTTAACCTTGGTTTAATTGTTTCAAAGTTGGACTGTGTTTACAATGAATAATGATGCCAGTGTTTAGTTTTACTTCTTAATACTCATTTTAATTACTTGCAATGATACAATGTTGGAACCCTCTTTAAAGTGAAACTCTCGCCAAAATCAGCCTAGGCTTTATCTGTGATATATGAGTCAAACCTTAGTGTAAAAGCATAATTACAATGAAAGAGGCACTTTTAAGATTTACCGTAGTTTCCTTTTCGGGCAAGCTAATTTTCAATATAAACCTGCTGCCTGTTAGGTCGCACTCGGGGATCAACACTTTTTGTCTGCCATGACGTCGGCGCGCCAGAGATACAGCTGCTAATGTGAGTTATTCAAAAACCTTCTTTTTAGTAAACTCTGCGTACACAAACAATGTTCTCAATGCTCGTGTTCATGTGTAGAGACCCTGGTGATACTATGAGCAAAGTTTCATGTTGTGTTGAGCCTTCTTAGTGTTTTTTAAAATAGCGGTTTTGATGCTAGTGCTCCCACACTCCATTGAAAATTAGCTTAAAAATTACGGTAAATCTTAAAAAGTGCCTCTTTCAGTGTAATTATGCTTTTACATGAAGGTTTGACTCATATACAGTCACAAATAAAGCCGCGGTTGCTTTTTGGCAGGAGCTTCGCTTTAACATGAACAACACTAACTAAATAGAGATTAAATAGACAAATAAAAAAAATTAAAAATGAATAAAAACATTAAAACTGCAAAATGAAATCTTAGGGCTCCCAATGTAGTCTGCAATAGACTCTGGAGATTTGTTTTTCCTGGGCTCTGTTTTCTGTATGAGTCACTAAATTGATTAACTACTGGACTGGGATACCCATCTGGCTGCAAATTGTTTTCAAATGCATTTTCTTTGACCATCCCTCTTACCAAAAAATCTGATTGGGAAGCCAGTTCACTCAGATCTATGACCTTCTATTATCTATTTTAAGATAATTTATTTTCAATTCATCCAGACCTGTTTCTAATTTCTATTCGCAATTAAGATTTTGAGAAAATGGTGGCAGTAATTTGGTAGTAATTAAGGTTTAATGTGCATTTCAAGCTTTGTATGTATTTTGGGCCTTTTTTTAATGGGGATCAGTGGGTTTGGGAGTAGGCCTGAGAGAGCTTATGTTTGTGTGTTTGCATGTTTGCATTTGTAAGTGTATTTTTTTATTTGATACTGTATTTTATATACATTTGTGTTTGGGCAACCCAACTGCCGGAATACATTTTGGCAAAATACATTTCTGCAAAATCACACTTCACGATTCTTTAAGTTACAACGTACTCTTTCTTGAGGTTCAGCTGAAATTGTCTCTCTTGTTATAATGCTGTGCTTATGATCTGATTAGGTTTCGGAACAAAAACCATTTAGTTCAGCTTTAAAAACAACACATCATGTTTTGGCTTAAAATACCTGTCTTGTTTCAGGGGTCGTGGCTGGAAAACATCATATATATGTATATGTATAAGTATATATATATGTATATGTATATATATATATGTATATATATATATATATATATATATATATATATATATATATATATATATATATATATATATATATGTATATATGTGTATGTATGTATATGTGTTGATATATATGTATATATGTGTATGTGTATATATATATATATATATATATATATATATATATATATATATATATATATATATATATATATATATATGTGTATGTTAATATATTTAGATCTCAAAAGGGAAATCAGAATGCACAATATTAGCTGCTAGTTCTGAGCTCTGGATATTACTAAGTGCTAAATACTGGAGGGTAGTTAGTTGTTTTCCACTACAGGCAGCTCCCACTCCATCAGTCTGTTATGACAGAATTCTTGCCTGTTTACACTGAAGCCATCGAGCCATATTGTGAAGAAACAGCAGGATTTTCATACACGTTGACAGTTACAAAATGTACCTTTAAACTGTGTTTTGAATGGTTTCCAGGACATTTAAAAAAAAAGTGGTAATATCCAAAATTGAGCTATTGTGACACCGCTGCGACCTGCTTGTTACCCCCCTGCTGATAACACCGGATTCTGGATATTTATGAAAACAAAACAAAAAGGAAAAACAAGCTCTAATCACGGAGGTAGTTAACAGTGTGCTTGCTGTAGCACCTCTGAAGTGTTCTCCTTATTAATTCAAACTCGCAGCTCCGTGGCCCACTTTGATGGCACTTTACATAACATAATTGCACCCATAATTCAGGAAGTCCAGCTTCATACATACTGTATTTTACATCTTAATTCCACGCGCAGAAAAACTGCACTGCAAGCTTTCCCACTATTACTTTTTTAATTTAAAAAACCAAAGCTCCATCACCTCCCTGCAGTGGTTCTTATTGTGTGTGCACCGCAACAGAATAGCTAAGCAGCAGAAATTCTGTTGCACTCGGTGCCTGCCGTGTCAGTTACTCGCGCCTATACGAGCCGAATGCAAGACCTTTAATCCCTCTGTTCGATTCGCATCTCACAACTCCAAGTAGGAAACTTTGTTCTTTTTTCAGGGGGGTTATTCCACATCATCACTTAGGGCTGAACCTCAGGATGCTGACCCACAGCAGTTCAGCCCGCATGCGTAAACAACACAGAGCTTCCAGCTGCTTAATTCACTACCAGGGTATATTAAAGCAATGAACCCTGCTGTTCAACACACACACGCAAAATCCTCAGTGTCTTGCCATACACCTCTCTTTCACACACACACACACACACACACACACACACACACACTTAAAATGCTTCCTTGCGATCATACGCATCGCTCAAACACACTCTTTCCCTTTCATTCACACACACACACACACACACACACACACACACACACAGGCCCCTCTTCTGCTATTGCTTTCTTCCTTCTGATTCTCTTCACACACACACTCATTTCACTGCAAGCGTGGCCAGGCCAGATAGGACTTAATTTGTCCTGCTCCTAGATGAAAACATATGCTACGCCTCCCCTTTGTAAACAGAATGGGCAATAGAGCAGAAAGAGGAACTTAAGCTTCAGAGAGACAGACTACGGAGACGAGCGCTGCATACCAACCGAGATTACAAATCCATGCTACAAGAGCTGAATGTAAAAGGTTACTGTACACAGAGGTTGAATATCACTGAGACGGACGGAGGGAGTGAATGGAGTTACCATAGCAGGGGGAAGAAGAACGAGACAAGAGGAGATAGCCGGGATTAGAGAATTAGCATTAGATTAAGCATTTATTATTACAGACACTGAAGTTATATATTGTTTATCATAAAGTTCTGTCAAAAGGGGAGAGAGAAGATTGAGGGTAACTAGTGGATCAGGGTGCATTTGTTCAAGGCACAATATTTTTGGTCGTATCTTTATTTTCAAAGCCTAGAGTTCCTCAACAAAACAGATCCTTTGTCAGACTTAGGAAGCAAATGGGAAAAATAGTGTGGGTCATACTCATTATAATATATAATCACCCAATAATCTACATAAATATATACATACATCCCAACTCTCCTCCACTTAGTTAGAACTTAAGAATCCTATTGGATGAGAGGTGAAACATCTTCAGGAAACTGAAACAAATCCAGTTGCCTACGATCCAGCATCTAGATGTGATTTTGTTGTTCTGTTCTTTTGCATGTCTGTCCCTCCTGGGAGAGTAGGGATCCCTCCTCTGTGGCACTTCCGTCTTCCATCTATGTTTTTTTCCTCTTGTTAAAAGTAATCTTCTTCAGCATGCCAAGTTTTTCCTCATTTTTTTCCCCATCGCCCTGATCATTGCGGGACACTCTCTTGTGGCGTGCCCGTTTACTGATAACTAATTCCCGCATGTTTATCTCAGGCTCCTCTCTAGCCTTCTTCCTCCCTCGAGCAGGCAGCCTGGCCCTGTTGTTGTCCTCCTCGGACAGACGCTGAATAAAAAAAATAAAATAAAAAAAAATAAAAAAAATAAAAAAAATATCAATTTAAAACATTCAATAAAACAACATTCAAACATCCAAATACAAAGAAAGAAATACATTCAATTAACAACATTTCAAAACATCAGTGAACATACAGTACATAAATTATCTTCTAAGTGAGAATTGTTAGTGGGTTAAATGTGTCAACCATTAGCTGGTGTTCGCTCATAAGTGGCTCCCACCTCATTTTATTTATGCTGTCTTCCACGGAGGAGGGATCCCTACTCTCCCAGGATGGACAGACATGCAAAAGAACAGAACAACAAAATCACATCTAGATGCTGGATCGTAGGAAACTGGATTTGTTTCAGGTTCCTGAAGATGTTCCACCTCTCATCCAAGAGGCTTCTTCAGTTCTAACTAACTGGCGGAGAGTTGCAGGCTTTTAAACTCTGTGTGGGAGTGTCCTTAAAGAGTCAGTAAGGACACGTGTGAGCTTTGACTTTCAAAAATGTTAGTGCCACCTGTGGGTCATCGGTCTAACTGGCCTTCATGTCATTTTGAAGTAGACTATCCTGCTCAACTGACTGTTCTCTGTCTAACGCTTGCTTACCACCCTAGATATTTAAGCTCTCTGTGAAAACCTCCTGGACAGGACCTCAGCCAGTTAAATAAAGTCAGCCTCTTGGTTACAAATACATCACAGGTGCTGGAATTGGCCAAATGGAATATTGTCTTTGAGATAGTGGGGGTTGAAAAGAGTCTGCTCTGAGAACAGTGTTGTGTGAGGAAACATCCCTCAGCCCCCTTAAAAATAGGTCAGTCCAGAAAATTAAAGCTGTCCAGACAATAATCAATATACAGCCTAATATGGGGATTAATTGAGTTTACATGTCTATGAAAATACATAAAAAACAATTGATACTTTCTACCATCAGAGACTCATTTACATGTTATCGATATAACGGACATACCGGGTGGGTGATACAGTGATAGAAATGGTTAATTGGATTCAGAGCGTATTTGTTTGCCCAGAGGCCAAAAAATTGTTGGGAGAAAAATAACAGCCCCATCGGAACCCCAATACTTTTTTATTCATGTACTGTATTTCATCTATAAACCACAACAAAAAAAATATTATCACGAATGACCCAGTTTGTCAATTTCAAAAAAAGAATCAGAGGAGGTGCTAGAGCCCCCTCTCTCTCTCTGAAACCTAGTGACCTAAAGCAGTTAGCCCCTCCTAGTGGTCAATATTCACATACAGACTTTCTACATCCATAGTGACAAGAAAGTAGGATTTGAATATCAGTCTAATTAGCAGTCCTACTAAGCACATCAGTGTTGTTCTTAATAAAGGATGGACGTTTCCTAACCATGGGGCTGTGTTTTACAATTCCATGGTCTGAATCGGGATAAACAACAAAAATGTCCAGTCTTAAAACTTGGTACATGGTATTAAAGGTGGCAAAATGGATAACTTTTGTTCTGTTTACTGCTGCCATTTTGGAATTTGGAACATGCTGTGACCTTATATGATAAACCATGTCCAAGCCAGTACAGAAATTAAATCCACCAGACTGCTCTGGAGTTGAGGAACGTGGGTTTAAGGTCCTCAGTTTTAATAATGATAATAACTATAATCCTAATAACTGGAGAGGAGTTTGAAGGCTTTTAAACTGTGTGGGTGTGACCTTAGAGAGTTGTTGTAAGAGTAAGTTTCAGAGTCATTAGGGCCACTTGTGGGTCCTTGGTCCAACTGGCCTTCATGTGGGTTACTGAATCTTTTAATGTCCGTGAAATACATTTTTGATAAATGATATTCCATCAGGTGACACTTATTTTCCTCTCTGCAACATCCGATTTGATTTCCAATTAAAAACAAATAACATATTTAAAATGATGCGCCCCAATTTTCCTGCTGATTGAGGAACACTGTATATTGCAGTGTAAAATAAGAATGTGTTTAAAAAAATGTTGTTGTTTCATACAACTAATCTGTGTGGATTTTGCAATTCTAATATATGCGCTTAGTGTGCTGCTGTTGCCGTGCTTGGATATTGTCAGTCGGGCACTGGAAATGTGGACAGGGAAAGTTTGAAACAACATGCAACGTTTCACACCAGGGAAAGAATGCATTGTACTTTGAACTCACTGGGGATAAGTTACATTCAAATTCAATCTAATACGCGTGTCTTGTTTGAAAAAGTGGATTTATTTATTTTTTATTATTTTTACTTAATTAAATGATAAGCACATTGCCTGCATGCGGAATATGACCTCTAATAAACAAATACATTAAAACTAACTTGTACAATATGTACAATCTGCTTATTACGGCACATTAACCATTAGCGTTAACAGTCATTTGCATTCAGTAATAAGTCTTCATTGAAACGACGCATGTCTGAGATGAGCTTATTTCTTTGCTCGCTCCCTGTGAGCCCTGCTCTGCAGAACTCTGAATTACAGCTGTAAATGAGATTGATGCTACACATTTCTTTTTTTCTTTTTTCCCATCAGGAGCTTTATCTTGTTGACTTGTTTCGTGTGTCCCTTTTCATGTATATTCTCTCCTCCACTTTCTTCTCCTCTCACCCTCCATCTTATTTATCCTCTTCAGCGTCAACCCCGCTATTTTATCTTCCGCTTTCTGCCGCTGTCGCCGTTCTCTCCTCCTCATCTTGTTGAATGATCTCTTCTTTGCAAACAGTTCTATAATGTATTCTACAGTGATGTATGTATGGGTATGATGCATAGCATTCTATGTAATTCCAGAACGTTTTGGACTGATCTACAGCAGCAATTACTGAAAGTGTCTGTGTTGTATCTTGTTATTTTATCCGTACCAAAACACGATGAGATACCGTATACAATAAATGTTTTTTTCAATGCCATTTGGTCTGCCACTGGACGGGATTTTTCCCACAAAAATGGTTGAATTACGGCACAAGGGTAGTGTGTGGAACTGTGAAAACTCACAGCTCAAAAGAAAAAGACATGCGCCGATGGAGGAGGCAAAGAGGGTGAAGGGGAAGAGCGATGGAAACGGAGGGAAAACAAGGAGTGAACAGGCGGGAGATGGAGAGCTCTTGATGGAGAGCGCCGGTGTGGTGTGTTAAAAGTCTGTTCCTCTGCTGATATGTGATTCCTTTTACCAGCAGGACTTGAGACTGCTCAACACCGGCATTCTCTCCACTAGATAACAAAACCTGCTTACCTGTCAGCTCAGGCCCGAAAATGACCAAGAGTCTTTTTCTTCTGGGCCGCTATTGTCTTGTCTGTGCGCATTCTTGAACTGGACTCATGAAGTCTTGGGATAAGTGCATAAAGTTTTACAAAAATGTAAAACTTTCCATCTCGCTTTTTTGTCCACTTTCTCTGTTTGCCTGCTTGTCCGCTTGATTCCTGTGAACCACTCACTGCACATTTCAAAACTTGTCCTCACTACTGCATGCTCTCCAGGGCAGCATCAACATAACCTGACAACAATCATCAGACTGTGATTGGAGTGCAGACAGTGTCTGGAGGTGTAAAAACGCTGTTACCCCCACATCTGGAGGCCTCCAGGTCTGTACCACTGAGGTAAGCTTTGAGCTTCCCCAAACTGCCACAGGGGATCATCCTGAAAGCCTGCTGGGGGGTGATTTGGACCCACATCAGAGGCAGCAACCCCTCGCAAGAACATCAGGAGAAGGAGCTGCAGCCCCTCTGATACATAAAACAGGACATAAGAACACCCTTTGCCAGCAGTGGTGGGGTAAACATCTTCCTCAGTATGGATTCCTTTAGGTGCAGTTGTAGAACATCAGTGCAACCCGGTGATAACCTTGCTGTCCTAGAAATATCTACATCGACATGTACACCTCTTTCAGGCCGATTAAAGACCTGATTTTGTTGTTCGACTCATTTATGTTGATCAGATGTACGGTACGTGGAACTAGTTTAGCGCTCACATGTTGATTATTTCTTACATTTGATACGTAGCCTACAATCTAGCTTTGGTTGGCATGGGTTTTTGACTCAACTACATATACATTCAAATTTGTATGTGTCAAAGGCTGCTTACCCTATTGAAAGTTCAACAAACTGTGTGATATCACATTCACATTACATGTTTATCACCTGACATTTATGTTGTGAGGTGGAGGTGACAAGGCTGCCGAGTCAGTGGTCGCAGTGCAAGACTCGTTGTAGCATTTATAAGTGAGAAACCACCGGGAATTTTTGACGAAGCAGGACACCACTGGACATTTATTATCAGACCTCAGGACAATTTACATGCATGTTTATTGAAACTCAAAACATCAATTTAAAGCCAAAACATGATGTTTTTCTAACCCAACCAAGTGTTTTTTTGTGTCTCAAGCTAATGAGAGGATAAGCACAGCCTTTTTGTGACCTTAGAATGAGCATTTTGTATCTACATCGGTAGCAGTTCCTCCTCCACCGCCACGTTTCTACAGAAGCCCAGAACAAACAAACCAAACTCTGCCTCTAATGCGAGACAATATGTTTTTCTCCATGTTTTTTTTTTTCCATTTCTCAGCAAACTAGAATGGCACTTACCTCCAGCCAGGCCCAACTGTCCCCTTTATCCATATCAAATTGTATTCACTCATAGATACCAGCCACCTTAATACGCCTGCTTTTTTTTCCATCAAGATCCATGCATTATTCCCCTACAGATTAACTTAACAGAACAAAAAAAAAAGAAAAAAGCCCTAACTCATAATGTGAGAGTGGGAAAAAATTTCTAGATCCATCCCTTTATCTTAATCCACATGGAAAACTGATGGGGTCTATTCTGGACCAATCCTCTGTCTTGTGGAAAACTGCTCAGTATATTTTACATACTCCTGCTGACAAACCAACCAACAAGTGAACAAACAAACAGACGGTGGAAAAAAATAACCTCCTTGGCAGAGGGTGATGCATGGATCTTGATAAAAACAAATCAGGTATTACTTAAGTGGCTGGTATCTATGAGTTAGGATAAAAAGCAACTGTGTAGAACTGCGCTCTATGAGTGCCATCCTAGTCCCCCCATCCCACCGGCTATTTCAACATTTTTGTATTGGAAAATAGTCTGACAGTAGTCTGTTTTTTTTTTTTAAACTTGAAAGAATACAACACTCTCTGTTTTGTGCCATGTGCCCCATCTTTTGCTGCAACAACAATTTAGCACATTTCTCAACAAAGTGCTCTGATGTGAAATTGGATGTTTCAGCTTCCAGTGTGGTATACAGTAATTACACTGTCTCAAACAATAACAAGTATCTCAAAAAAGCGGCTAAAACATTGCACTTAGCATCTTTTACATGCGTCATGATACCCAAGCCCAAACTGGCAGTGAAAGGGCTTCGTGGTTGTCGACACATCTGAAGAAGGGAGGGGTATTCTAGGAAGGCTCTTTCCTTGTAGCCTGTGATTGTTTTGGCTGCCAGCCATCCATGCTGAGCCTGAGTCATTGTTGGCAAACTGGCTCTTCACCCTGACAGCCTCGTTGAGCTGGCTTTTGACCAGACAGTATTAATCTCTGTTTCCCCCTTCCCGTGCGCCTGCATCTTGAGTTCCACAGGGTCCTGCCCTCGTCAGTAAACTGAGACTTAAAGCTGTTTGACCCTTCTATGGGTTTCTTTGGGAAGCATGTAAGGCAGAGAGATGGACGTCACAGGAAGTGATATAAGAGAAGCGTTGCATGTAGAGCGTTGGAAAAGCTATCATTACCACGTCCCTGTCCGCAGTACAAGGCAGACTTCAAGCTTTTTTCAGCTGCCTTGGGGGGTCAAACTTTAGACTGTGGTGCAAATAATCATTATTCTGATATCTTCTCAGTCTAATTATACATTTAATATTTTAACAATGACTTCTAGAAAATATCTCCACCAGAACTAGAGCTACGCTACTGATTGTAGGAACACCTGCCCTTATGTCTCCATCACGAGGTTCTGCTTCCTTTCCCCGTCCTCTGACCTCTAACCTCTCAACCACAAGACAAGATTAGCTTAACAAACAAAGCCTATCTGTTTGACTGAATATTCACTTCTTCACCCTTCCAAAGAAGATGAACTCCTTCTTCCTCAGGCCAAACGATGTCCAGTACGTGGCCTCTTCTCCCTATAGATTAGGACGGTGTGTTGCTCCAATGCTATAAACAGATCACCAGAGACGTTTTCTTACTAATTTAACAACTAAGCACATTAGAGTCCTTTCTCTCTTCACATCAGATGACAGGAAGTGGGGGTAAATGGTGGTTGGGGTAAAGATGACCCAGTCCCCCTCCCTCACAGGCCAAACCGTTTTACGACCCTGTCCGTGACATTTCAATCTTTGCTGCATTACTATTAACTACAATTTCATCTTCTTCATTTTATCAGATTCCCAAATAGCCAAGAAAGTCATACAGTAGATCTTTCCCATGTAATTGTCAAGCCCAAATGAAGTTTATTACTTCATGAATTTGGGGTTTGAAAGAAACCAGCCCCCACCTTTGCGATGGGCACAGACTTGCATATCATGATTCTCTTTGTGTGTAATGCTTGTGTTATTCACTGGTTAAATGTCTGATTTGTTTTGTCAAGATAGAACTACAAGGAATATGTATAAGTCCTTGGTCCTACTGTGTATTGTATGCTTTATGGTTTATGTTGTATACTATTGTTTTATGCCTTAATCCTGTTTTAATTCTTTCATTCTTGGATCATAACTATGTTACATCTTTTAACGAAGACAAAAATTCGACTTTTAAGATGGTAAAGTTTTTGTGAAGTTAAAACACGATTTCGAAACATTAAGGCAATATAGTTTATTTGAATTAAAGTGTTGTGGGTCCAAACTCTGAACACAAAAGGAGCATTGTCAGCCAGCCCCACCCCAGTTCAGTCTGCCTTTTTGTAAGCTCATAAAAACAGAGAAGATGCTCTGCACATCGCTCTCTTTTTGGGTCCTGACTTCGGTCATGACTTTGAGTCTTCTCTTCTCTTGCCCACCTGTTTCTTCTCCTGACTTCTTCTCTTTCTTCTCTCTTCTCTTCTCTTCACTTCTTTGTTTTTCATTTTATTCTTATTTTTATTTTTAAATTGATCTTTACTTTTATTTTTGCAACAAGCTCTAAGCAAAACGAATTGAATAACTACTTTAAGTGCCAACTTTACTTTTATCCAAGTTTTTAACAGAACAAATTCTTTTCTTTTTGATTTGATTTTAAAATAACATCAAAGTATCAACGCCTGATCCAGAAGAAGTTGAATTAGTGAAAGGATCAGAACTTGAGAACCACCTTAAGACATAAAGAAAAAGTCTTTTTCAAGACTGTGATCATCTGATGAAGAATGTTGCAGTCCATCGTCTGCCTCAGAAGCCTCCAACAAAAGAGACTTTGTGTGCTCCCAGCCGAGATCGACTCTGCCCCCAGTGCTCCCAAGGCGGAAACCCCGCTGGGCCTCCGGACCAAGAGTTCCTCAACAGAGTACCGGCCTTCCCTCTGGCTACTGGACCGAGGCGCTGTGCCGTGGTCCAACCCAGAACTCTCAAAGAGACCAAGCTTCAGGACCTCCTGACTCCCAGACAAAACAGGCTGAACGTCTTCATACAGCTGGATCCACACACGTGAGAATGAGTGGTGTCTAAAGTTCTGACTTCTGTCTCAGGTTCTGACTTCTGCCTAAAGTTCTGACTTCTATCTTATGAACTTAAGAAAGTTGAGGTTAGGGTCTCGTTAGTATTAAAACTTACTCCCGTAATATTTAATATATAAAAACCCGACCCTTTAACTTTACCATCTACCGACGGTCACATAACTTTATTACTTTGCTTATTACATTCTTTACCTTTTCTGTATCTGTTGTTCGTCTAAAATTGTCAGTTCATTTATGTTACCCCAAATTATTTAGTCAATAAACATATATAATCATTTGTCTTTGTCTGGAACTTAATTTTAATGTGGAGAACCGATGGATACGTGCAAAGAATTCACTGCTTCAGAATATTGAGATTGAGTAAATTGATTTGAAATTGATACTCTAGCTGTTCAAGTCAAACTTGTACAGTTAGATGTTTGGAATAGTTCCCTCCAGCCTATTTCAGTAAATCAAACAATGGAGGTGGTGCCCCTTCTACGAGTGTAAAATTAATCACCAGTGATTAATGACATGGATTATCAAGCAGTGATAGTCCCTTACATTTATATCTATGATGCCGTCCACGTGAGGCCCGCATAGTCTCCTACATGATCAATCCCTATCAACATTTATACACTGTAAAAATGTCATCTTGAAAAAACTGCAGGGGCACCATGAGATCGTGTTAATCATCAAGTGCTTTAATGCTTAATCAAGGATATGCACAGGTTAAAAACAATTAAATTACCTTTAAATCTGGTTTAAGGTTGCAGTACAAATAACCAACCTTAAATTGCAGAACAATGCTGTTTATGGATGGATTCCAACTTAATAGACTTAATTACAGTATTAACCTTGAGTTTAACATCATCAATTTAACTTTGTGAATATTTTATGTAAAAAAAATTAATGAATAATTTAAAAAATATTTCAAATTCACAAACCATTTTTTGTGATTCTATGGATATTTTATGCTTTTCCCCAAAAAAAGGAAAAATATGCATATGTATGTATAATATTGGACATAGAAAATCCATACAATTACATCATATTTTTTTCACAGTGTACCCTAGCCTATAGCATATATTGTTAGCTATTAAGATTCTTGACTGCCTAATCCATCTTTTGACCCGAAAAAGCTTATAACATAGGCTTCCCTGCACATGGCTGTGGGTGTGGGCAGTAATGAAACTGCGCTTTCACTGCCAAAACGGGGAAAGACATGAAAAGCAAGTTTTAATGCCGGTGCTGTATTTTGTTTTGTTGACTGCTACAATAATCTAACATTTTAAAAATGATCTTAAAGGGTATGTACAGTGGATGAATGAGGTCAAAGACTGAGTCAAGCCTTGCAAAAGTTTTATGTCACAGACTGAAACACCTGCATTAATGATAACTTTCAAATAGAAACACCGATTAAAAGTGTTTTCTTCCCTTCACTATGGGTCTGCATTAGAAAACAGCAGCAGTGGTTGTGCTTAAAACTCACAATTGGACATATTGAGGAATAAGATTGGTTTGAGAATGTTTTGTTTTTCTAACCCCTAATTTGTGACAGGATGTACCCGGGTGGACCTGGCATTCTGGTAACCGGCCTGTCCCAGACAACCAGAAACGCCCTGTGCTACGGGGTTATTTTGTATGTAGTTCACCTTTCATTTTATTGTGTTGATGCTGTTTCTGCCATGCTATGCTCGGTTGCCATTTATTGATTGTAAATGTAAGAAATGAATGAAGCTGGATCTCAACAACCTTTTTCAATTTCTGATCAATGTTGAAGTAATGGGGCTCTTGCCGAGCGATCAGGGAGGCAGTGTGATGCAGTCAGGAGGAGGAATAGGTTTAAACAATTATGAACTGGTGTGGTTGGACGACACCCTTCGCAAGGTAGTTTGCTTCAAACACACTGAACTTAACCAGTGTGAGAAATTAGAATTACATGATCTGCAGAAATCTGTTTCTTGGACATATACAGTGTATTAAAGAAATTACCAGCTATTTATGAACTGCTTATTGGAAAATAGAATGTTATATTTAAATCCTGTTAGGGTCATTTCAAATACATTTTGGGGTACATATTGTGGTAATTTAGGGTTAATTTCAATATATTTTAATCAATATTAACTGATAAAACTCTTTCTTACCGAGCTGTACAAACTAATTAACTCTGACTAACATTCTCCCTCCCCACTGAAAAATGGGAGAACGACTTATCCATAACACATGACAATGACTTCAAAATGACTAAATTCAAAACTGTTGCTTGGTAATTAACTACTTACCACAAAATGTCAAGTGTTACCCAGCAAAGAATGAAACATGGTCTTTAAAAAAGTTGTACAAGTTATATTTACAGTAAATATACAGTAACAGCCACTCCAATGTCCCTGAATGACCCCGTGCGCATCGCCCTGTGTAAAAGCAGAAGTGTGTTTCAGTCTTAAGCCTTACGATGGACAGGCAAAATTTTCTCCAACCGCCAGCACCCCTCAACACAATGCACAGGCGCAGGAAATGAAAAACTAAAACGGACCACATATCCCATGAAGCCCATGGTTTCCCTTCACAAAGCAGATCCTTCGTAGTGTTCTCCCTCCCTTTTCTTTGGCATCTCCTCAGGAACTAATAACTGCCCTTGAAAACGGCCAACGCGCACTCAAGTCAGACACTTTGAAACACTGCGGCAGAGTAAAAGGTGTAAATTACGTGCACAGAAGGGACCGTTCCGATCTGTGCCGCGAAAACAATCTGTTTCTGCATCATAAAGCAAGGGTAGATCTCCCTGCCAGAGCAGACTTGTTGGCAGGCATTAGTTCTGAGTAAATATGAGTTGGTGCTAATTAGAGCGGTGATTAATTGATTCTGTTGCTCCAGTAGGAAACTTTCAGGAACTATTTGCCTGCAAACACTGCTTTTTAATCTTTCAAATTCAATCAATCTCAGTTTTTTGCTCCAGCGCCCTCTTTTTCTCTTTCACTGTTATGTTATAAATAAGATGTCTCCCTGCACACTCTCTGTTTTCTTATCACACTTTTTTTTTTTGTTCATCCGTTCTCCTTTCTGGTATTTATATACAGTATATTCTCCCCTTTCCCTTCTTATCCACTTCTTTCTGCGCTATGGAGTTATTTTGGTACCAGTCATTCAGTCTGAGGGGCAACAAAAGAGCCTGCGAGCCTGAAATCGATTACTCTCTCAGCCAGAGAGAACAGACACCTTCTCCGCTGGTATCACCCTCTTCCATTACTGGCAATCCCCTTTTCTCTCCATTTCTGTCTCTAAACCTATTAATCTATCCACATCTCTGTCTCTCTATTTTTTTCCCCTCTCTCCTCCTCTGACCTCTTCTGGCCTTCTTTTACCCTTCTTTTTAAAAGCGCACTCATTTCATTTCAGTTTGAAAGGGGGTCAATATTAATTTCGAGTTTGTACCTCAGCTCAATACTGGAGTAAATGCATGACGTCTTCAAACCGCAAGGGGTGGAAACTAACTGCTTGGAAACCAGCTGTCCATTTCCACTCCCAATGCATCGGTCAGGGGCCTTATGCTTCTGAGTTTGACGCTGCAGTCACCCCTGCTGTGTCACTTCTTGAAGCGTTCGCCTCTGCAGTGGTATGAAGAGGGAGAAAAGTCTGAGTCAGGGTCTGGTTGGGTTGGCTGAATGGGTCATACACCGGACTTTCCATACGAAGACCTGGGTTTGCAGCATGCCATTTGTGACTGATGTTCAAGAGTGGTTTGTTAAATCAGTAAATTAACGTACACAAATGACATAACTTTCATTACAGAACATACACACAAAACATGATTATTTCCTCCACCTTTCTATCAACATTTTCTTTTCAAGGATACACCTTACAACAGCAACAAACAAACAAATGTGCTCTTGAAGTTTGAGAAAAGTAATTGTAGAGGAAATGTTAGCTCGAAACTTTCTCTTTTGATTGTGAAACATGGCAGTGTTGAATAAAGTTGTGTGTAGTATTAGGAAACATGCTTTTAGAAGTATGTTTTGTCTCTTTACCAATAAGTCAATTCTTAAGAACTGCAGAAGACTTTAAATGACATTCAGCATACTTAGTAATCCTTGTTTTTTTCATTCCTCAAAGTTTCCCCAGTTAAATTACTGGGGTCCTCCTAATCAACAATTCAAATTGAGGGTTTGAAGTTCCATATTGGGTTCAATGCTCAGTTATGTTTTCAGCACTGATGGCTATGCCATTGTTCACGTCTATCACACTATTCACTTTCACATCTGGATTTGTAAAGACGAACAAGTAATTGTTTTTACGCCCTCACAGCTGTCTTCATTCCATTAAGATAAGGATTTTTTTACAACTTTATCCCGAAGGCTCTTATCAGTTTAGGATTAGGCAAATTCAAATAACAGTCATCAGATATAAAAAGATTCTTGAGATGAACTCATAACTTTCCAGTGATTCAACAATAAATACAAAAATACAGAAATTCAGTTTGTTTACAAATTCGGTTTATCAGATCTTCCCCCGAGTAAACCCCCTTCCCCAGCACAGCAAAATTTGATCTCTGGCAATGTGAACAGTTCTGGTCAGTTTAATTCTTCCTCCACCAGTTAACCCTCTTCCCGTGCAAATCAATAAATCATCTCTGAAATAGCCAATAGTCAGTTATCCATCTTCATTCAAACAGGGAGTGGATGTGCAGCTGAAGGCTAACAGGTAGCTTGCTGTGTTTAAAGTGTTGTCTTTTTTGTCCTCCAGATGCCAGCGGACGTGCCAAGTGGAGGATAGAATCACACTGCTTTTGAGTTTGGTGATCAAAACTTTAACGCTCATTTTGATGAATTTTCAGTTCACGGTCAAAATTGTGACACAGATTTGAATGATTACTGTTGGAGTTTATATATTGAAGTCAAAATGTCAGTGGGAGGCAGGTCAATGGAATGTCTGCATGGTTGAAGCCTGTCTCATTTAGTGTTTGTTCAGGCAGATAAAGCCAGGAGGTTTGACCTTTTCAAAATCAGCTGGCATGTCTGGTGTTAAAGGAGAGTCAGTGATAGATTTGAGAGTTGTGCAGCTTATTTCTTGAAATTCAGTTATGTTTTTAATAATATTTACTATTATATATGATGCATGTTGGTCCTGCAATGTGAGCTAGGTTTGACTCAGAATGATGAACTTTTTGTATGTATATTCAGGTGATCATTATTTTCTCCACCGATATTTCAAATATGTCTTTTAATAAAAAAGAGGAGTGATACTGAGACTTACCTTTTGAAGTTTCTGTGTGCCAACAGACAACCTTTTCTCCACAATACTTGCCAGTGTTTCCTTTACTTCTGTAGCCAGCCGTGGCAGCCTAGTTTAAACTACAATGAGCTCTACAGAGAGTTTGGCTGAGACGAGTTCTTTTGTCGTCTGACGGCCTCCAGGGAGTTGGATGTTATGTACTAGATCTCAGCCAGCTATTGTAGCTGAGAACAGCATTTCAGTCAGCCAAAATGACTTCCCAGAATAACTGCGCTGAGGATATTAGGAATAACTTTGAATTTTATAACATGTTGTGAGACCTCAAACATTAAAGCACAGCCGTGTGACTCCACACCTGAGGAAAGCAGCAGTGACAGAGATGGTGACAGTGAAGGCTGAGAGGCTGAGAGCCACCAAGGTGTGTTTGGAGCTTCAGATGCACATAAACACATATAATCCCAAGTCTGGCCGGGTTTTGAAGGTTGAGTGTTGATAACTTTATTGACAGTCCATACTGGGGCATGCAGTTTATGACAGAACTGGCATATTGGCTATTTGGGGGACGGGCTCCCCATGGATGACACCTGTGCCCTACAGAACAGGTCAGTCAATAATCTTTCTTAATCATTTCAATTGAAAAGTGTCATTGTTAAAGAAAAATGGCGCTATTACAAGATCAAACATTCGATTAATCCAGTACTTTCGTTTTTCAACAAATATCCACAAAACTAAAGGTACTGCCATCAACTTCAGCTGCACACCATTTTCAAATCTAAGTAGCAAATGTTAACTTGCTTAAACTACAATGGTAAACATGTTTAATATTGTACATGGTAAATATCAGCATATTACCATTTAGTGTCACTTTTGCCACAAGGGGTCTCCCATGAGAACAATGAAACAAATTACATAGTTTGACGACATTGTGAGGTAGTGTGGGATCATGGGGATTCTAGTAGAGATTGAGACCATAAACTTGTGAGAAATCTATTTACCTAATAAATCAGAGACCTAGGGTCATTTTACCTTACCCCTTTATAAAATTTAAATTCCAACCAGTGGAGTCAGCCCCTCCTGGCCACTGGAAAGAATACAGGCTAAAGGTAATTCCACATTGGCTTCACTTTTAGATCTGGAAGTTCCGTCCACTTAACATACTGTCTCTTTCCAGGACCTCGAGACATCACTGTTGGTTGTAGTCACAGATTCATCAGAGCACAATTTTTGAACACAATTGACCACACCAATCAGTGTCGCTGGGTGTGGTCATAGGTGAAACTGGCTTGAAACTTTCAATCAGAGAGGACAGCAAAAACACTGCTTTTTGGCCTGTTGTTATGTTAATGTTTCATGAGCAGAAAAACATGTCCTCTAAGAGTGATAGTTAGATGTAAGTGCAGGGATTACAGAGAAGAAGAAAGATGTCTGGTCACATCTTGATAGATCTCACAAAAATCTAAATACAGACAGAAAATGTATGAACAGCTTTTGCACTGCTCTTTTATAGATAACTGGCTATGATCAATTGTACCCACTCTGGGCATGATGAGGTGGAAGAAAAGATTGATTGTACCGAGAGTTGCTGCCCACTGGCCAGCGCTCATTGGTCTTTTTATGACTTGATTTTTATGAGAAACAGTAACACGGTGGGAGTCTCAGGTGGAGGGAAAAATTGGAAAATGAGACGAAGATGGGAAAATGCAAGTGGATACCTCGTGTAGGGGAGAAATCCGACAACCACACAGACAAGTAGAAGGAACACCAACCACAGAGATCGACATTTATTTAATATCCAAAATAAACTGAAGGGGACATTATTGGTTGCTAACAGTCTTCAGAGGAACCCTGATGTCTAATCAGACCGAGGCACTTTCTGCTGCTGAGTTAATTTACTGTAATGATTTCCCACAGCTAGGCGAGGGCCTGCAGTCCAGAATGATCCAGGAATCTGATCTGCTTCTGGTTGCCGCTACGCTACTCAAAGACTTATGAGTCTTCAAAATCAATGTGGTCGCAAGCTCAACCGAGACATTTCTGTCTGTCTGGGGTTTAGCTTTTCTGAGCCTCAAGCATTTAAGTTCACACTACGCTGATTTTGGTGTCAAGTGTTTTGACAATGATCTGCTTCATGCCTTAAAATGAAGGCTTATTTCCATAATTCCACGTTTACACATACAAATTGGAAAGAAGGAAGGAAATCTTTGACATTACCACTACGTTCTGCATAATCATGCTAAAAGTTCCTCTTTTGGCAGCCGTTTTAGATAATATGCTAAGGAAAATAAACAACAGGAATTTTTGCCTCGGTGAACATGGTTTTCCTCTGAGAACTGCTCTGAATCTCGCTCCCAATTCATCAAATACCGCAGGTTGGTCAGTGGCCACAAGCTGCTCACTATGACACTCTAGATGGTCACATCAGTAATATTACATAATATACAACATCCTGTTGGACTTTAAACATAAAGATTGCAGACTAATGCTTCACATATGACTTTTGGACTTATATAGTGGTTTTCAAATGGCTAGGGTTTGGTGAGGGCAAAGCAGGAATAAAAGTTACGCAAGGAAAAAACAATCTTTGGGTTAAAAGAACTACATTCAGTGTCGTAATTAAGTTAATTTACATCTATTTAAAACAAATCACTCTTGAGTCTTGGGCTCAAACAGGACATAGGAAGATCCAGTGAAAGACCCACCCAATCAACCCCAACTCAGATTGTTCTTACTCTGCATACAACTGCAACAGAGGGGCACTTCAAGAAGGGACATTTCAGGGATACAGGGTAGCATCAAATTTAGGAGCTTTAGGGCTTTAGTACATAGAGCACATCACTCTGTTTTACACAACTTAAATAGGCCTTTTCTGTAGGACACAGTTTGACTCGTCATGGCAGAAAAAGCATGGGTGAAACAAACTGTGTTAACGACGGCACAGTCCAATCAAGTGTCCCAGTCAACCATGACAGTAAGCCAACGTGCACAACACCAGAACGCTTGAACCAGCTCATTTAAATTGAATGCAGTTATTTTCAATGTTGTCAGTTACACCTGCGCTGTGCTTTCCTGGTAAGACATGCCAAAATGACTGCTGTGCCGCTTTCATATTTTTGAAATACGCCAACAAAAAAAAGATCCTAGCATTGGGACTTCTATGGTCCATGTGTGTATTTTTCATGTTGCATCCATTTTTGAGTTTAACACTGGAACCACGATCATTCAAACCTTTTTTTTATCTTTTTTTTGTGGTATAACACCTGTTGAATTAAAAAAGTATACTGCTGAATGCACATGACTTTTCCTGAAAATGTCCATATTTTCATTTAAAATGTTTTTCATATGTATTTATTATTCATTTGCATTTTATATGAACATTTTTCACATGGTGAGAAACACATATCCGTTACTTTTTAACTATCATTTTCTATTGTAAGAAAACAACCACTTTCAGCTCCGTTGCCCTGTGCCGCTTCTTTGACGAAGTGAGGCCTGTGTGTGTGTGTGTGTGTGTGTGTGTGTGTGTGTGTGTGTGTGTGGGTGTGTGTGTGTGTGTGTGGGTGTGTGTGTGTGTGTGTGTGTGTCTGTGTGTTTGGGCAGGGGATATTAGTTTTAAACCTATATTGACTACTTGAGAGATATCCCAACACAATAATCACATTACTCTCTGTACTGGGTATGTATCATGACAGATTTGGAGTTTAGCTGTCAAAATGACCACAGCAGTTCTAGCAGATATGGAATTCATTTCTAGTGTTAACAGGGTTTTGTATGTTCTTCAACTTTATTGGAAAATGGTGCTCACAACCAGCTAGTCTGATGGTAGCATGTCATTATGTGCTTTATTCTAAATGATGAAGTCATAGACGTGGCTTACATCATCAGTTATTCTAAGTGTGTGGAAACTTGGTCCTGTTCAGCTCCATAAAAGCAGCTCTGTTATTGCTGTGCCTCTACACCTGTTCATATTGGCACTTATCATGCCATTTTAAAAAGCAAATAACGCTGGGGTGAGCAGATTGAAACAATACTTTCATATAGCGAAATACTCTCATGCCTCATATAAAGGCGCAAAGCAGCTGTAGCAGCGGTGCCATAGGACCGTTGGGAGATACAGGAATTTAATTTTGACTGGAGTGTCCTCCTCTACGGCTTATGATGTTGCAGCAGAGTTAAATAAGTGTGCACCAATGAGAGGCAATGTGGCGCACACATCTTTGTTAACTATGCGATTTAACTGGGCTGTATACTGTTAGCCATACGCTGTGAGTAACAATGGAGAAGTGCTGTGTATGAACATAACGAGCAATGAATTCAAACATCTAACTGATATTATGAACCTCCCTGCTGACACCTGGAATAAAGTCAGAGACAGAAAAAATCAATCGTCTACATACTATTACATGAAAGACCTCTCCCAACTCTTTTCAACAGTTCATATATATTTTCTTTTACCTTTGTGATGATCTGAGTTTTGACCTTGTCTTCACTAACATCCTGTACATTTTGCAGTTAGCAATCCCATCCATCTACGTCGCCACAGGAATGTGTAGCGGTAATCACCAGACAAAGCTGTAAACAGGACGATCACGTGCAGACAGGGCAGCTTCTTTATAGATTCTCTGTCCTGAGTGGGCGAAGTGGGCAGGGATACTACAAAAGCTATTATTTTACTGCATAAAAAGGGGGAGGCGAGACATTGGTTGCTGACCAAACCCTCTCTAACAGAAAAAAAAACGTGTGAATTATAGAGCTATTTAACTGTTATTGTTTTATAAAACAAACAAATAATTTACAGCAGGGCTAAGTGTGTTAACATGCTAACATTAGCTTCTGACTTGGAGCAAAGCTGAGACAAATAGTCATTAGTGTTGCAGGTATTTGGTCACAAACCAATGTACTGGACACATTTTCACTCTTGGCTTATGACAATGCAAGATCAAGTTATCAAAATTTATCATGAGGGGTTCATAAACACATTATCTGTAGCACTCACCTGAAAATGTAAGATGTGAGTTTCACATGTTCACGATGGATTTTGACTTGTGGACTGTGCTATATTGTGTGCACACTTCAAATCAGTGGAATTCTCTTTAAGGAGTTCCGACTGATGGATATGTATTGATGTACAACCTTGCAAGCAGTGAAGGTCTGTTAGATAATAAGTGTACAGTAATAGATATTATATTCTATTGACTGTTTCCTAACACCTCGTTCTGATTCTCTATGATGGTTTTAAAGAATAACTAAAGCTTGAAATGGCAAAACAATGCCTCTGTCCTTTTCTGAAGTATGCGGTTAAATCTAGCACACATTACCTTCCTAGATTTCCTTCTTGCGTGTGTCCAATGTTTATTTGAATTGAACTTCTAAATGTGTCTGAATGTTGTTAGTAGTTGGTATGTTTTATCTACTCAGCGTAATCAGCTGTTCTCCCTGAGGGAACCTAAACCAGCACAGTCTGACCCTGACTACTCCAAAAACCAGTACCATCTGGTGTACTCTTTAGTCAGTTCAAATGCACAGTGACGCTATCTCTAACTTTCATTCTGTTCTATGACAATATTTTATCTCCTCTCCCATCGTCTCTCACCATCCATCTCTTTCGGTCTTTGTTTACAGTGCAGTCAATCCCCACGGTTATCACAGCTGTGATCTAAATCTATTATGAAAACTCGCAGGCCTTTTTTGTAGGAGCTGGAAAACTGTGTGACAGAGGTGTGAAAAGCAAAGTAAGGTGTGAATAAATAAGCAGGCGTCTCTCTGGCCAGCCTTCTTCAAAAAACAACTTTTTTATTGATAACGAGCCACAATAAAAAAAAAACTTGACTCCATCGGGCGAAAATCCAATTTCATGTTGAGATAAAACAGTGTCAAGGTAATTTTCTCATTTGTATACAATTGGTGTAAAAACAATAAACAGGAAGGTAATTACAGTGGCAAATAAATTATTTATATTGGAGAATGAAAGCCTTCCTTACTGCCTGTACAGTCAGCGTACAGGGCCATCTCAGGGGAAGCCTCACACCCTGAATAATTTGATATCTCTTGAACTTCCTGTTACTAAAGTTAACTATTTTACCTGAGGATTTTGCCATATTTGTAAAGGTTTTATTCAAGCAAATACATGGTTCCACAGCTTACTTATAACTCTTAGAGTTATTTTTCAACTTGTGTTACTTGAATAAAACTGACTGCAACCAGGACACATTAAAAGTTAAAACAGCCCCAGAGGAGCACTTATGATTTTTAGTTTCCATGTATAGGCATGTTATGATCAGCTCAAGGCTACGTTGGCTCGTAATGCTTTGTCAGCTCACCCATGAATGAAATATAAAAGCTGCAATTCTTTACTTTTTTTGTGCTGAGTGCGAAGAACTCCAGAGATAGGGGGCACTTTAAGCTAATCCACCAGTGTTGGACTGTTAAAGGCACCTCTGGGTTAACATAAAGGGTTATTACAGCACATTCACAACAGGACAAGGTAATATATCTAGCTCACTCTATGCAGAAACTTATTTCATTACAGGTTTTTCCTCATACTCTGCTGCACTTTCACACCTTTCTGCTAACAAGTGTTTGTGATATTGAATGACACAGGGGAAGTAAAAGTGATATTCATCTCAAGGACGAAGAGTGTGAGGGAAAGTTCCACGAGTACAGATATGTGTGGTTATATAATTTATTATTTAGCTGCACTTCAAGTTCAGAAATTGGCAAACAAAGCTTTTATTGATAATTTTTTTGTCTCTAGATCTTTTCATGAGCCCGGTTAAACTAATCCGTTTGCTGACAATCTGGTCTCTTGTCGGAATTAGCACCCTATGAGGTGTCAAATAATTCAGCCAGCTCATGCACAAGAAACTGTCAACACTTTAAATTAAATATACGACTCAAAACAGAATAATATGAATTGAATTTTTTTGACATAAATGTATATTTCTTTGTATTAATTCCTACATGTACTTACTTTCCCGTGTCATCTTCCATTTACTCATTTATTCATTTTTACATGTATGTATTTATGTATTTATTCATGAACGCTTTGAATGACAGCACCTTCCTTAGCATAGTGAAGCAGAGATGCATACAGCAATCCAAAAAGGAAACGCATAGATAAGTACGTTTCAGGAAATAAATACAGGTAAATTGCAAAGGGAGGATAATAGGCCTCAGAAATAAATACAGAAATAAATGCATTTTAAAAAAATCAATAAAATACTGATTTAAGATTTAATAGGAAAGTGAATAAACGGGGACTTTTTTTTTATTTTTTGGTGGATTTAATGGCTTTTCAATTTATTTATTGAGTCATTTATTGATTGATTTAATTACATGTATTTTGGCATTTTCGGTCCTCCATACAATAGCTTCACTGTAAACATCCTACAGCTAAACTGCATTTGCAGATACTGTATACACAATGCGCTGTAATTCACCTACCCGCATCTCATCCACAATTAGTTAGAATGTTAATTTTAATAACCCGGCCTGGCTGATCCACAGATTATCTATGGGTATAACAGCAATCTGTGCATCTCTTTTATCTGGACATATGCACTCTATAAACATAGAAAAAAACACAAAAAACAAAACAAAATCTTCCAGAAGCAACTTGGTAAGCAAGACACAATTTAATCCTAATTAGCGACACAAGCCTCCAGTCTCGATCCATCCACCTGTCGCCTCGATGTCTCACCCACCAGCTTCCTTAAAACAGTGTGAACAGTCATAAAAAAACTAGTAGTCATATTTAACATCTCTCTTCCCTTTGACTTTTTTTTTCAAAGGCTTTGAAAATTGCAGTGGTGAAGACTCTTCCTAAAGAAGAATGGCTGTGCTGATGCCGCTCAAAATAAGTATCGACTAAAGCTTCAAACCTAGCATTTTATAGCAAAGTCACTGAAAAGGTTGTGTACCAATGAGCCAGTGACTGTTTATTGATGAACAGTTTTTTGATTGCTTTCAATCAGGATTTCATCCCCATCATAGCACAGACTTCACTTATAAAAGTGCTGAATGACATTCATCTGAATAATGGCTCTGACAAAGTCTTTTTTTTAGTGCTGTGGAATTTTTGTGCTGCTTTTGACCCTGTGGATCAGACAGTTATATTGCACAGATTAGAAAACTGGGTGGGACTCTCAAGAATTGTCCTTGGGTGGTTCAAGTCGCATCTTCATGACACAAAGTAGTTAGTATCTATTAGTAACTGTGTGTATGAGCAGACGGACATGATCGACAGAGTTCCAAAAGGTTCCAATCTGGGACCTCTCCTGTTTAATCCTTGGTTTACTTTAGTTAGATCAAATGTTACAAAATCATAAAGTAACCTACCATGATAACACAAATAAAATCTACATCTCACACCAGGTGACTATAGACCTGTAACTGCCTTGATCAAATAAACTATGGATAAAGAATGGATTAAGTCAAAATTTATTTAAATAATTAATTTAGATAATTGACTTTGTAGCACAGAAGGGAAGACAAAATGTCAGGTTTTACCATAGTCTTTCATATAAACATTAAACCTGAAATCTTGGTGTGATCTTAAACTCAGCTGCAGAGTGACTGGGCTCATTATGTAGAACAGACAGCCCGCAGCAGACAGGCCTGAGCTCATGCGGTGGATTGTGAGCCGGTGACCTTCCAGTGAACATACCGGCACCTTGGCTATCACAGCTGCAGTGTGTCTAGGCTTGTTACGTAGAGCAGAAATTGCAGTTGGTTTGTGAAAAACAGCCAGTGGCTGAACTAACGCAGTGGACTTTGGGCTGTTGCCCCGCTGGTAAACATACCGGCTGTTGCAGCAGCAGTGTCTTTGGGCTCATTGGCTAAAGCAGACAGGCCAGCTGTCCGGTGCCACCGGGCTGCCCTGCTGCTGCTCGATGAAGAGTATCTCCAGAGGATGAGTGATCCTGACAGGAGCAGCAGTAGACCAGGAAAGAGACAAACAAGGTCCATTATAATGCGGCTCAGACCAGAAGGAAAAACGTAGTGCGAGGTAACGAAAGAGTATTGCAAGGGAATGCAAAAGTCTCCAGGTATTTGATTACCGTTTCCTAACACCTCTGCCTGTTTCTGATGATGGTTTTACATAATAACTAAAGCTTGAAATGGCAAAAGAATGCCTGTCAATGATTATGCGGTTAAATGGAGCGCACATTAACTCTGAGATTTCCTTTGTACATGTGTACAATGATTCTTTGATTTATGTGGTTTCTTTGATTGAGTTGTTCCAAAAAATGTCTCGCCATGACCCTCAGGTGGCTCTGTAGAATTGCCTTGATGTGAAATGTGCTGCAAAAATAAAATTGCCTTGCTTTGCCTAACTGAGTTCAAAGCAAGAAAATGGACTCCATCCTGCTCACAGCAGCAGTGACATTACTTGACGTGTCATTGACTGCAACAGTGTTTCAGGTGAAACAACACTGGTGTTAACTGAGAAGGTCATCTGCTTGGCTCTCAGCAGTGTGTCTTGTGTTTAAAGTCGAAATGAGCCAACACATAAGAGGTCGTTGAGGAGGAAAGAGCCGGAAATGGTTGTCCAAATTGATGTCAGTTATTATATTAAGTACTGTAGCATCCTTTATGGACCTCCTCATAGACATTATCTGAGGTATCGAGACAAGAGTTATTTTTTGCTGGCATCACATTAGTAGGTCCAGGTCATCTTTTTTCTTCAGCAACAAAAAAAGCTTTTAAATCCAAACAATCACCTCCCCACAACACACACCGTGTTCTGTCTGACCTATTGGCCTGTGAATCTTGATACAGACTGCTGGGTGTATTGTCATGATCTTAAGCAGGGTCAACTGATTTTGAAGGATTAGCTGTAGAAGCGGTGGATTTTTGTTTCAACAGCTTCCCCTCTGCTCTCAGCTCCGCAGAGCTTGCCCGAGTTCGGATCTCCAGAGGAACTTGCCTGTGGAGTTTTGACAGATGTAAATGAACAGATGGGTTGATGGGAGGTGTTTTTTTTGGCAGGAGCGGATTCGCTGTTTGCAAATGGAACATTTGGCAGCATCTGATGAAGTCTGGGTAAAAGTAGATGTCATATTAATCAGGTTAAAATGCACAAACACAGTTCACACATGGTGTCGCTTAAGTAATTAGTCTACACAGCACAACAACAAAAAGGCCCTCTGACCTTATTTCTGCTATTGGGACATATTTTTCCTCCACTTTAAAAATACTTAAAAGGTAACACAACCAATTTCATCTACAGGTCTATGGAGTATTACTGCATGAAATATAAAGTCTCTTGGCTCCAGAGGAAGCTGCAAGTAATCTGATAAACTGCCTCCAGTGATGTCACACAGGGGCTGACTTGCACTGTGGGCAATGTAGGCTCCAGGTTTTGATAAGGATGAAGAATGTGTGGAAAAGGACCTGTCAACACAGTTTAATGTCAACATTTGGTGGATTTACCCTTTAGTATGCATTTGTCAATGACTCTCTCCACCTGTGGTGCTCATTTATTGCTGCTTAGTACAAACTATTGCTGTGTTGTGAAGTTATAATTTGTAACTTCCCAGTGCTGAAATGTCATGCCATTGTGCAAATAAACCGAGAATTCAATTTGGGTAACTCAAGAAATATAAAATAAACAATAAGCAAAATATAACAATAAACAAATTCCTCACTTAATTCCCGTATAACACTTTGGGAACTTCAGCATGGCTGAAAATACAGAAGTGAATTCTGAATGCGCTCAGGCTCATTTGACATTCTGTCAGTCTGCCGTCTGTAAAAAAACATTGCTTCCATATTCTGAAGCTGAGTGTGAATCTGTGTATCCTCTAAGGCTGTCACTTTAGTAGAAAAGGTTTGACTGTGCTCAGCCTGTGTAAACATTGTTTGCTCAATCTGTACAACTGTCACAGAGTGCCACAAGTTAGAAACCAAGGGTTTGCAAACTGCCTCATCGCCGCTTCAAAGCTAACAGCTGTAGTCCCCTCAAGCATTGGCCAGAGGCTAAGTTTCTGATACATGAGATTTGGGTGGTTTCTTTCCTTAGGATATGTCTTTAAACTGCTAGTTCTCTGTCCCCCAATAACCACAACAGTAATTCCTACCATAAGGTTAGATTTTTCAAGGGGCCAACCACTCACTAGGAACAATATGGGCTTCCATGCAGATTTGAACCAGCACCTTTCTGATCACTAGACGACCTGCTCTAGCTTTTGAGCTACAGTCACTTGATGCGTGTTAGGGACAATTGTCCTGTTGGAGCACCCGACTGAACTGGTTGATGATTTTAGGTTTTCCTGAAGGATTTGGAGATAACCCTCCTTCTTCATTATTCCATTTACTTTCTTCAGAGCAGCAAAACAGCCCCACAGCACAATACTACCAGCACCATGCTTGACAGTTATATGGTTTTCTTGGGGTTAAAGGCCTCATCTTCTCTCCTCCAAACATATTATTGCTCATTGTGGCCAAAAAACTAAATTTTTACTACAGTTTTCCTCAAAAGGCTTTTCTTTGTCCATGTGATCACCAGCAACTTCCTGCGAGCTTTAAAGTGAAACTCTCGCCAAAATGCAACCTAGGCTTTTCTCATGAATGTATATGAGTCAAACTTTCGTGTAAAAGCATAATCAAGACGAAAGAGGCACTTTTAAGAGTTACTGTATATTCATTTTCGGGTCAAACTAATTTTCAATGGGAGTGGTCAGGGCAAATTAGCTATAGCATCAAAATTGCTATTTTTTGTAGGATACTATGGTGTGCGGTCCTGACATGGGCAGCACCATAAATATATGATGTAGGAGACACTGCTCACACACTACTTTGATATATATATGATTATTAATCACTAGCAATTAATATTACACTCGTTAAAGGGGGCACCACCTCCGTGTTTAGTTATTGGAATAATCCGGAGGACATTATTCCAAACACCTAACTGTACCAGTTGGCTTGGACAGTTAGAGTCCATTCAAAATCAATTTATTCAATATCAATCAATATTCAGTCTCAATATTCTGAAGTAGTGAATTCTTTGCACGTATCCATCGGTTCTCCATATTAAAATTAAGTTCCAGACAAAGACAAACGATTATATGTTTATTGACTAAATAATTTGGGTAAAATAAAAGACATGACAATTTTAGACGAACAACAGATAACAGAAAATGTAAAGACTGCAATTAGGAAAGTAATAAAGTCGTGTGACCGTCGGTAGATGGTAAAGTTAAAGGGTTGGGTTTTTATATATTAAATATTACGGGAGTAATCTTTTAATACTAACGAGACCCTAACCTCAATTCTTTTAAGTTCATAAGATAGAAGTTAGAACTTTGACAGAAGTCATAACTTTAGACAGAAGTCAGAACTTTAGACACCACTCATTCTCACGTGTGTGGATCCAGCTGTATGAAGACGTTCAGCCTGTTTTGTCTGGGCGTCAGGAGGCACTGAAGCTTGGTCTCTTTGAGAGTTCTGGGTTGGACCACGGCACGGCGCGTCGGTCCAGTAGCCAGAGGGAAGGCCGGTACTCTGTTGAGGGACTCTTGGTCCGAAGGCCCAGCGGGTTTCCGCCTTGGGAGCGCTGGGGGCAGAGTTGATCTCGGCTGGGAGCACACAAAGGCTCTATTTACGGAGACTCCTTGCACGGCTTCTGAGGCAGACGATGGACTGCAACGTTCTTCATCAGATGATTACAGTCTTGAAAAAGACTTTTGTTGGTGGTTTCAAATAGTGGTAGTCAAGTTCTGATTCTGAAACTAATTCAACTTCTTCTGGATCAGGCGGTGATACTTTAACAGTATAAAATCTAAAAGAAAATAATTTGTCCTATTAAAAACTTGAATAAAAGTGAATACTTAAAGTAGGGATTCAATTCGCTTGTCTTAGCTTGTTGCAAAAATAAAAGTAAAGATTACTTTAAAAATAAAAATAAAATAAAAATGAAAAACAAAGAAGAGAAGAAAGAAGAAGAGGGAGAAGAAGCAGGGGGAGAAGAGGACAGGGGGAGAGCGTGTCCGGAGAAGAAGAGAGAGAAGAAGTAGTGGCATGAGAGAGAGCTGCAGGGGAGAGTGTCTGTTTTTATGGCCTGCAGCAGGGGCTGGCTGACAGTGTCACACCTCCTGTGATCTGAGTTGAGGCTCCCAAAAGTTAATCTAACTATACTATTTGTATTTAACATTTCGAAATCGTGTTTTAACCTTCCCAAAACTTCACCATCTTAAAAGTCGAATGTTTGCCTTCGTGAAAAGATGCAACATGATAATGATCATTTGTCATTCAACAGAATTATAACCTGATTAAGACATGAAGCACTTAAGTATACAACATATGACAATAAAGTATACAATACACAGTAGAACCAAGGACTTATACATATTCCTTGTAGTTCTATCTTTAACAAGACATATCAGACATTTAACTGGTAAATAATACAAGTATTACACAAGGAATGATGATCTTCAAATCTCTCCTCCATCGACAAAGGGGAGGGGGTTTCTGTTGACCTCAAACTTATTGAGTAATAAACTTCATTTGGGCTTCACAATAACATAAGAAAGATCTTGTTGAATGACCTTCTTAACTCTATTTCGGGATCTGTTAAATTTAAGAAATTGAGATGTAGTTTATTTGTTATTTAAGACTTATTTGAATTAGGGTGAGAACAGAAGACTGCAAAAGGGCGAATGGTATGTCAGACCCAGGAACAACAACGATCGTAAATAACAGTTGGACATGTGAGGAGAAGAACACACAGATAAGGTTCCCCATTAAGCCTTCCCCCACTGGAGAATGTTCCAGAGGAAGAGAAACGTAGATTTGTAAAACATCTTAAATCACCACATCTATGTTAGAAACCAGTCCTTCTTCCTTTTGGTGTGACCAAAGAAAACTCTATCGGGCTTGACCCTGTTTGACCTTAGGAAAAGGGGTTCATCTTCTTTGGAGGAAGGGGAACAGACCAGATGTGCTTTAGTCGTTGTAAATTACAAAGAAGATCTCTGGTGATCTGTTTATTGCAAGAAAAACAACATCTTCCCACTCTGTGGAGAGGAGAGGAATTTGCCAGGCCAGGATATGGGGCTTTCAGTCCCAAATGCTGGAAAAAGGAGTTGATTTGGGTTAAAGGTAATCATGGCCAAAATGAGACCACTTTAAGATGCAGAGACAACGGCTTGTGTTCCTACATTTTAAAACACTAAGAAGGCTCGACACAACATGAAACTTTGCTCATAGTATCACCAGGGTCTCTACACATGAACACGAGCACTGAGAACATTGTTTGTGTGCACATAGTTTATTAAAAAGAGAGTTTTTGGACAACTCACGTTAGCCGATGTTTCCTCCGCTCGTCACCGTCCTGCCAGTGAGAAGTTTACATAACATGGAGGACAGTTAAGGTGGACCGCTTCTAAAGCTTAGTTCCATATAAATGCATGGATAATTCATTGTTTTGTCATTAGTGAAAAACAATATTGACCTTGAAGTTGGAAAAAAAAGCCTCATATCAGAAAAAAATACTAAAATCAAAAGCCAGAAAAGTCACGTAAGATATTGTGTTGCGTTGTTGCTGGAAGACAGTAGCGGTCCACCTTAACTCTCCTCCAGGTTATGTCACATTTGGAGATAAATACTTCTCTGCTGCCATGACAGCAGCTAGCGGAACAAGCAACTGCTAACGTGAGTTGTTCAAAAAGTTTCTTTTTAGCAAACTCTATGTACACAAACAATGTTATCAATGCTCCTGTTCATGTGTAGAGACCCTGGTGAAAGTTTCATGTGTGTTGGTGTGTTGAGCCTTATTAGTGTTTTAAAAATAGTGATTTTGATACTATTGCTAATTTGCCCCAAGCACTCCCACTGAAAATGAGTTTGACCCAAAAAACGAAAATACGGTAAAAGTGCCTCTTTCATCGTGATTATGCTTTTACATGAAGGATTGACTCGTATACATTCACAAAAGTTGCATTTCGGCTAGAGTTTCACTTTAAGGTGCTGTGTCCGGACAGAGGGCTTCTTTCTTGAACAGCAGCCTCTCAGCTCATGTTGATCTTAAAACACACCTGACTGTGGACACTTGACACCTGTCTTCCAGCCACTTCTAATTCATTGCAAACGTGCTTTTTGGTTTTGGACTCTTGACAAATCCTGACCAATTGTCTGGTGATGGTTTGCATATTTATTTATTTTTCCTGATGGTGGCAGTGACACAACTGTGCCATGCACTTTATACTTACAAAGAGTTGTTTTCACAGTTGATCTTGGGACCTGTAACTGCTTTGTAATGGCTCCAAGTGACTTTCCTGACTTATTCATCAATAATGTGCTCTGTCAGATCAATGCTGAGCTCCTCAGACTTTCCCATTGTAGTGCTTGTGGCTGACTCTAGTGGGTGTATCAAACAAGCCCTATTAAAAAGGACCCAGAAAAATTCACATGCTGTTATCAATCAGAATCCATCAGGAGAAGTTAAGAGGCAGCACTACAAAGAAAATCTGAGTCACACAACTTTCTTTTCACCGAATGGTCATTGAAGTTGCTTTTGACCCAGCAGATTTGGTCACATTTTCAGAGGACCTATAATAAATTTGCAACTGCACCAAACTTATATATATATATATATATATATATATATATATATATATATATATATATATATATATATATATAAAAAAAAAAATATATATATATATATATATATATATATATATATATATATATATATATATATACACATATGTGTATGTATATATATATATATATATATATATATATATATATATATATATATATATATATATATATATATATATATATATATAGATATACTAGGGCTGGGCGATAAATCGGCAAAATCGATTAATTCGATACATATATATACATATATATATAATATACACTGTGTATGTGTATATATACATATATATATATTTATATATATATATATATATATATATATATATATATATATATATATATATATATAAATATATATATATATATATACTAGGGCTGGGCGATAAATCGGTAAACCTCATGGGCTCCCGTAGTTCATAGTAGGCTCTGCCCCCCCGGCAGTGACTTTCCACAGAAAAAACAAACACAACATGCAGCCAACAAAGAGTTTGTTCCTAAAAAGGCATCGTCTCATCAGTAGCTTGGTTCTGTAGCGTCGGACCTCGAACAAACCATCATCCGCTGTAAAGTTTGTTCAAAGGCTGTTGTAACTAAAGGCAGCAGACCGACCCATTTATTTCAGCATCTCAAACAGACGCCTGGATCACAGTGGGACACTTGTTGTTCACTACGAGACGTACAGACCGCGGCAGCCCACAGATACCCGCTAAAAAGCAGCCAACATTAGTGGAATCATTTAATCATTGTGTCCCGTATCAGAAAAAAGGGTCCCGGTGGACAGCCATTACAGATGCAGTGACACTGCATATCGCTAAAGACATGCTGCTCGTATATAGAGTGGAAAAGCCGGAGGTTCATCCACATGCTGAAAATGTTAGACCCCAGGTTTGTGTTATGAAGCCATAACGGGGCATGATGTCTCAAGCCAGAGGAAGCAGACACGCTTCGTCTTACTGACCATAAAGGTGTAAAACAGACAGCAAGCACACACCTCATGTCCTGTACATATACCAACATGTGTTGTTTACTATGCAATGCATGCAGATGTTTAATTTAGTTTACATATCTTCAGGGATACAAAATATGTTTTTGTAAATAAAGGCACTTTTTGCAAAATAAAGTATTTAATTAAAGTTATGTTAACACTTTATCAATACTAATATGGAAACTGATCTGTTTTTCTAATAGCAAGCAATCTGACATGTTAAATTTATGTTTACAAGAGCATCCTTCAAAAGGATGCACTTTTATATATTTTTTCAAGTGAGTTTGAAGCTGCACCGTCTACAGTGGCAGGGGAAATTTGTTGTAAGTCATAGCATTAAAATAAAAGCAATGCTTTTAAAAATTTCTTTGTAATTTGAAGTCTGTTCTCGAGAAGAAAAAAAAAAGGGTTAAAATTGTAAATCGAGTATGGTGTGAAAAAATCGGAGATTAAATTTTTAGGCCATATCGCCCAACCCTAATATATACATATATATGTATATATTGACAAAGTAGTTCCGGTTCCTCTGATTCCATCACGGAAAAATGAGAGCTGTAGAAATCATTGGAACTCAAGACTGCTGTGATATTCTTAACAAGTGCATGTAGTGACTGTAACAAGGAGTGGGTCTACTGCCTACAAAATCACTCGTTGACTGTTGCAGCCCACAGGGCAGGTATAGAAGTGTCAAACTATTCAAATAATGAATGTCAATCAATAGTTCAGAGGTTGGCAGCCATCTTGGGTAGCTGTTTTCCCTTAAAGGATGCAGACTTGTTCCTCTCTATTTTCATTCCTACAACTTTCCACATTGTACTTAAGGGACTCTGAGTTCCCTCTGCTCCTGTCCTCATGGCCTGTTTAGTCACAGAGCCGGAGATAGAGAGAAAGAGAGGCCGAGGGAATGTTGCTCCATCATTGTATCACATTCACCTCAATAGCCGAGAGAATAGAGGCTGCAGTGGTATAGCTGTATAACTGCTTATCCCGGTATAAGTGTGTGTGTGTGTGAGTACTCAAAGAAAAGACTGCAGCAGGAGAGCAAGACAGGAGAAGGTAGAAAATGCAGGACGAGCGTGTGTGTGTGAGTAAGTAAAGCAGATTGATGTAAGCAAGGGTTTCTGTCCATCACTCATGTTGCCCATTCCCTTCCATATTGCTCTCTCAAGCACACACACACATACACACACACACACACACACAAACACACAAACACACATACACGCACATTGTGAACCTCAGCATTTTCCTATTGGCCGACCCCCAGACGATACATCAACTCGCAATGGAAGTATCCCCAAGACCCCACAAGTTATAGCGCTGACACACACACAAACACACACACACACACACATGTGCCGGTCACAATTCATCACTGTAGTCGTGGAACAATCCCAGAGACCCTGCAAGTTCTGGAGATATAGCTGACAGTAACACACACACACACACACACACACACACACACACACACACACACATTGCGTCATATCTAAAGCTGCCATCCATCAACCGAGCTACCACCACCACCCCTGAATTCCACAACTACCACCAGTCAAGATATACTGTGGCGAGCATGCGCGGGTCCCACAATTTATCACCACCTACCTGCCACCATATCACAGGAGCCCTGTGCCCTGTTGCCGAGGAATATATGCGAGTTAGCATGTGTGCGTACAAAAATGTCCTCATACATAAACGTCTGAGCATCTGGTGAATTACTCCCATGTGACCATTAAGGCTATGGTTAGTCAGTTATTCTGGAAGTATTTTGTTTTATTTGAAGAAAATCTTTAAATATCCAGACAGCAATGGATAAATCAAAAAATCCTGATGAAATGATGTGACTGCTGCAGGCCACTAAAACAAACCCATCCAATCATCTTCTTCAGCCCTTATGAAAAGATTGGACAGGCTACCTGTCTGTCCACCTACCCACTCTGCCCTTTGCACTCATTACAGATGATGCTTGACAGAGGTGAGAAGTAACAATAGTCAAGTTTGTTGTTTACATGGATGATGATAATTTGATGCCTTTTGTTACATGTCAATGAGGCATGACAGTGATGTGCTTCACTCACAGCACACAGACACTGAGTCTGTAGTCAGCAGCTTGCTAATTCATTAGCACCAAAGTCTGATTTACTGTATACGTGCCCATAGGCTCGTAACATTTGCAGTGGCCTACAGCGTTTCGAGCATTTATAGATGTTTACTGACGTGTATGCGTTGCTGGTGGTGGTGAGCAGATTGTCAGCTTTCCTTTCCTGGTCTCTGTACTATCTTACCAACCTCAGCTTTTTACCTGCCTGACTTATATGACATCATGGTTAACATTGGGAAACACTCGCAGTTCGGTTGGGTTTAAGCCACAAGACTACTTGGTTTGGTTTAGGAAAACATCGACTGGATTGAAATTAGTAGCATGAACATTAAGAATAACTCATCACTGACTTTAGGCACTTTACTCTTCCACCCCAGACTCCACCATCTGAGGACTTTGTTGCTCTTACACTACGTCACCTGACTCCTTTCCCTTCGGTCATAATCACTACTATCACGAAAGGCTGCTGCATCACCATAAGTTACTTGCACAGACAGACCTGGACTGAAAGTGTGTCTTTCAACCAGCACACACTAGGAGGTTTATAAAGGCTAAAGTTGTTTTCCCTGATCTCTTTCTCTGCAGTTAGAATTTAATCTTTCGCAGTCTGTAACAAACACACACCAACACCCCTGTCAAGCCCGTTTCACAACAGATTGCCATGGGAGGTGTGAGTTATTATAGTGAAGCAGCTCAGGAGAGGTTTGACACTGAATGTGATGAGCGGCCCAGCAGAGGCTACTGATGCTGTAGGTTGTGTTTGCCCTTAGAGAGTGGTGTCACCGAACGTTATGTGTTTCAATGTGTTTTTGCTGACATAGGGTTTGTCTTACTGGAGCAGCAGTAGCTGTGTGCAGCCAAACGTGTTCAACGATTTCAACAAAAAAAAATTAGATTTGCATAATTTTTGTGCTGAGTATGGGAACTAACTTGTCTCTCATGTGATTATATGGTTTGTGCATTTGTTTGTTGATCTATTTTCTTAATGGTTTTGGGATTTCAATACTGGTTAACCGGTCTACAGTCATGCTAGAAGTTCTTCCGCATTGTCCGGACCCTGCCAAGACCAGGAGAGATGCTGAAGAGGATGTGTATTTACCAGCAAAACTACAGCTTATAGAACCACAGAAAACAGACATTACCAGGGCTACTGTGTGAATTTACACTTAGAGTCAAGCATAAAGAACCCAACAAACAAAGCCGAGTAGGGTGGGTCTTGGAATATATAAAATAAATCTATATATCAGGGACATGTGCCATAGAATTATTATAAATTAGTCATGAAATACATTCCTGAAATACATTCCTGAATACATTAGCTTTTTACATCTTCAAATATGTGATCCGGCTGAATTACAGATGTACTCATAATTTTTTATGATGCTAGTTTATCCAGATAAAAGCGCAATCCCCCTGCGAAAGGAACCAGAATACATGAAAAGACATCTACTCTAAATAAAGTGGAGAACCCTAGACCCTTGTTAGTTCATTCGAAGCACATTTTTAATGCAAACTGATTTTTTAATAATTTCTTAGTGGCACTAGTTGAAAAGTCAGAGAATTACCAAGGTGACTGAGTTCATTACGTGGGGAAGACGAATTTTTGAACCACATTTCATGGCAATCCATTCTAAAGTTGTTAAGACATTCCAGAAATATCAACCTCACAGTAGCGCTATCCTAAAAGTAAATTGTTTGTATCAACTGAAGACCAAAGCCTGCAAAAATGTTTTTTTACGATCCATCCAGGAGATATTAAGTTTCAATGAACTTGTGCAGTGCCTGTTCAAAACATCCTGCTTTGCACAGTTCATGTGGTAATGTGAGGTGTTTACAGATCCAGTCCTAAGCCTCCTGAACTGCTTGCAGACCCGTCAGAGCTGACCGATTAAACATGTTAACATGTTAACAGGCTAACATTAGATAGCATACTACTGGAACGTAAAATCTCAACTCCAGTTCTCTCTGAAGAAAACCTGTGTTGACCGCATCTCCGCACCAATCCAGACTCATTTAACCTTTTACTTTACTGTAACAAGTTGTTGCACCAAGCTTATCTCCATTTTGTTTACGTCTGCTTACCCATGGGATCACATAAGAAGGATCACTAGCGAAAACAGCGTCAGCCTGAGGAGCCATGACACCAGAGATCTGAAGACACAGAGCACTAAAAATGTATTTATGCTGAATATGTCACATCTTCGAATTGTTCCAAATTTGACACTGCACTTTGGGTCCTCACCAACAAACCTGCCTGGTGAGAAGTAATCTGAACAAACGGTTCTCGAGATATGTGAAGGACAAGATTCCTTGCTTAACAGTTTGATAAGTGAATACACAAATGATTGTGGCTCTAGATGAACAATCAGGGGATCACAGGGATAAAACATGCCGCTGTTCCTTCACACACAGTAATTTATTTTGACTCAGTCCCAAACACTGAATGTGTGTTAATCCACAACTGGGGAGTATTTTTGACTTTATTAGATTGTGACAGTAGAGAGCCATCAGGAAATCAGAGGAGAGATGACGCATATCAAAAGGTCCCTCGCCAATTCAAACCAGCATGAGCATCACAGACCCCTTGGCCACAATGACACTCCAACAAGGATGCTGAGTGGGGTCTGAACTTGGGATCTTTTGGTTGGGAGGCAGCTGTTGTAACTTCTGAGTCAGTCTGACCCATTTTTAAAGATTCTTCTTTTAAGAAGGAACCAATGGAATTGGGCGCTGGGTGCAACACAGAGTAGAAAAAGGAACTTTCAAACTTTTAAAATGGAAAATAACCTGTTTCCTGCCAATCCAGATTACTTCATCGAAGAATTTTATACAGTTCTTCAGACTGACATCTAAATGCTCTCAGGGCTAAATTAAGAAATTATTTCGACCAACATACATTGATTGATTTTTCATACTCAGTCACACTATGGTAAACATGTCAACAGGAGACTGCTGCCAGTTTCACACAAACAATAATACCACAGCAAAATAGACTTCTCCACATTGCCTGAAAGAGTCTTGGGCACTGATCAATACAGCAGCCTTCTTAAAATGCAGGACTCACCCTTTAATGTGAGTCATGAAGTCAATATTTGATGGATGGGCCGGATTTATTTGGCCGCTGGTATTTAACCTGCGGTGCTGGCCAATGTGGGGGGCTCCAGCGAGGAGGTCCAAAGCCTCGGAAACTTGGAAGGGAAAACTGCATTCAAGTCAGACGGAAAAAGCAAAGACAAAAAATGACTTCAAGACAATCAATCTTTTACAGCCAGAGCTGAATAATTGAAGCAAATGTTTGCAGCACTTCAATAAACTACTACAATGAGAGTTACAATAAAACAAAATTTACAAAGGATCAGACCATGAAAAAATACAACTTTTAATAGCAGGGTGGGTTATGCATTATGCATCGGATTATTAGGAGTTTTTTACTCTGATTAAAAATTAATAACTGTCAGAGGTTGTGTTACATATTCCTGTATGTAGTCTCTCTCTCTCTCTCTCTCTTTCTCTCTCATCCCTGACTCTGAAGCCTGGAGTCTGTTTGGTAATTACCATCAGAGCAATTCACAGCACTCTCATCCTTTTATGTGTTTCTAATTTTAAAGCTCCTTAAGAGTAAATTCAAAATTCAAAATTCATATTCAAAAGGTAAAGCCTCTCGCTCCTCTTTTTTCATGTATCCAGCTGTGTACTAGAATTTGTGCTAGAGACTCTATGAGTAAGCCAGAGTGCAGCATATGTTATTGATTTGGAATGTTCTTTTCTTAATTGTTTTTTATTGACATACACAGCAAAGCAGAGGTTCTTCATGTGGGAATGCCATGTCCCAGAGGTGACTTATGTGTGTATATTCCAAAGGTCTAATTGGTTCTGAGTCAGATATCAAATGTATAAGAAATTGGTTGGAACATTATTTTTTTCTCTCAATCCATTGTTTTATTTTAGAATCTTTTAGTGTTCGTGCAGAAGACAAAAATGTAAACAAAATGTCCAACTGAACACAACTTATCGAACAGAAATCTGACAGTGACAGAAATCTAATGGATGCCTGAATCCTCTCAAAAAACTGAACCCTTTCCCATTGTGCTCCCTGTTAGTCTAACCATTTTAATTTTAGCCCCACTATCAGAGTGGCTCTACAAAAGGCAAAACGTATAATGCTTACTGAGTTTTAACTACATCTAGTCTTTACCAGAATAACAAGCATGTGTTTTCAGCCATGTCTGTTGGTTGGTTTGTTGGTTGATTGGTTGGTTGATTGATTAGTTTGTTGGTTGGTTGGTTTTTGGTGAGTTTGGCCCATAACAGACCCTTTTAATTTAACATATTTTTTGCAGGTAGATGAAGATCTGCTTACATTACAGTTAAGCAGTTATGGGTGGTTTAAATCTTAGTGTGAAACAGGGCTATCAAGTTTAATATTTGATTAGGTTTGATTGAATTAAAGGGGACTTTTGGCCTTGGTGGAGGTGTCCTCTTTACTAAATGTGCCATTCTAGTTGGAAATGAAAAGGGTTTGTCATCTGGGGAACGTACCGGTGACAAATATCTAAAACGGAATTTCATGTCTGGCCAGCACATGTCGAGTGACGCGGACAGATACGCAGGACTTCTATATCTGGCGGATGCCGGAGCACGACGCAGCAATTCAGTTGAATTTAGCACTGAGCAGACAGGAAGTCAAGCGCTAAAATAACAAATAGCATCCGGATACCTTTCAAAATAAAACACCCTTTGTTGACACCAGCACACAAATCTCAAAAAAGAGACAAACACAAGCTCTTCTGCTAATCCTTTGGTCGGGAACACTTCGTGTTATTGTTTTTAATAACACAGAACTATAACTGCGGTCGTGAGTGATTATGTGATTATCGCGGAACTCCTCTGCCTCGTGAGCCAGCTGTCTACCGTACTGCGCCGCAGCGGACTCAAACCGCAACCGGTGGGGATTGCCGGATGGCGGACGGCGGAGCAAAACCGGATCGGAGCTGCAACGCAGCGGACACGTATCCAGTGGAAATTGGGGGTAATTTCTGTCATCAGTCCATACGCCATCACCACTGGTTGAAAAAAAATCTGCAAAGGTACCACGGAAGCTTACATAATCTTCTCTCAAACACTGATGTTCCAAAGGAAACCATGCACAAATGCTAATAGGTCAATAAAAATATAATGGACTCTGACAAGATAATAACCACCCAGCGCTCCTTGTCAGTTTGATTACACAACTGCTTGCTCCGTGTATTTTGGATATGATTGTTTTGTGGCTCAACAGGGAGAGTGCCATTCTTTGAATTAGTTGTTATTTACACCTCTAGACAAAGGAAGTCAGGACCGGCCCTGACATCATGCATAAACCCCTTAAGGCAGCAAAACCTTTAAAACATGATTGCTTTTTCAACACTATTATAATCACAGGTGAAACAAAAGCTAATGACAAAATCCAGCTTTTCCTTTTGGTAAATAATGTCTTCTTCACCCTGATCGTGTATTGCAGTGGTGTAGTCAATGCAGGTGAAACAAATGCAGTAGCATTCACAAGTTGTCATCTCTATTTCCATATCATTTCCATTTTGTAAAGTAAGCAAGTGTGTGTCCAGAAGTTTGAGTCAAGAATGTCTCGTTCCCTCCGCATTGTCTTTTCCAATTTTATTCTCGGTATATCTCAAATGCTGCAGGAAAGAAATGAAGTAGGTTTATAAAAGAAGAAACAAAAAAAAACACCATCTGTTTTGTTCAGACAGCAATGTAAAGATGAGAGCAGCATCCTAAAGGGTTACGAATGAGATTTGCTGCTCCTCTAAATCCCCTTTAAAGTGTTTTGCCATCTTATTTTTGCATTGTAAAGGCATATCCAGCAGTTAATCAGACATATTCGCTCTTTGGCAAATGGTGGAAATGTATAACAAGATTACTTCAACTGAATCAGCATATGGTTGTGACAAATATTTGTTTACATGCTGCAGCGGGAGTTAATTTTATTAACATCCTTAGTTATCCTCTCCAATAACACTCTCTCTCTGCCAGGTCATGTGTAGTCAGATACAGAGAACTATTTCAGCAATGCTGCATCCAAGACTTTTACATTTTCTGAGATCATCATTTTTTTCTTTTTCCAGACTGTACATTGATGTTGCTGACATAAACCATGCACCATGCACCCTTGCTGCGCTTCAGACACTTGCTACCTCTTAATGAGAAATACACCCAGTCGGGGCGTAGTGGATCCCCAAAAGTTTGAATGGAAGGGTTGAGTGACAGGTTTATTCAAAACCGTCAACAGGCTAAAAGAATCATGACTACATGAGACAAACTACCTCCAAAGCGTCCTTTTCATTCAGACTGTCCTCATGATAACAACCAAAGCATTGATCCATGACAAAGATGATGTCTACATAGCATAACATTATTAAAGTGTTAACAAACCTGGTTAGCTCTGCTCTCACCAGGAAGTGCACACTGAAGTACATGCACGTGAGGTTCTCTCATCTCAAAGACAATGGGTTTTTTAAATGGGTTACATATAGCTTTAATAAGATCTGTGGTGAGCTTGAGATATTGTCATGTTTTGTTCTACAATATGTAAAAAGTGTCCACATGTTTGAATTAAAAAAAAAGCATTTATGTGTGTCAAATGACACTAAAGAGAGTGTCTGGGACATAAAAGGCCATCATGCCGAACACAGAGACTCATCTACTCGCTAGTCCTTCTTTACAGGAGGACTTTTAGTTACCAAGTTTTCTAACTTTGACTTTACAACTTGTAGATTGATCTATTTTTAGAGAAGTGTGCCAAGTATAGTATCGGAAGATGACTAGTTCTGGTGACAATGAAATCATGAGACCACAGGGTGCTTTATTTATAGATGTAACAATATCTTTTTACTGCCTACACTTTCATTTGTGCTCCAAAAGTCAGAAACTTGTGTTTGGCCCAGAGCTTATAATAACAATCCCAAATGATGTTGAAAAACCAATAGGGTGTTTGTGGAAGGTACCGGGTCACTGCTGTTTGCTGGGTTAGCCTGCACAAACATATCATCCATGAAGCACTCTATAGGTAGGGCTGGAAGCTTGGTAGCCTAATGTAGCGACTACTCAAAGGGTTATTTGGTGTAGCTGGTGAGCACCACTGACTCCTGTTTCATAAATGTCAGCAAGAAGGGAACTGTCTGGAATGTCCAGACATCCCGGAATACTGCATTGTAAAAGTTGTATAAAAAATATGAAATGAAAAATGTGCCTGATAAATTCTCTCAATTGATATCACTTGAGTCAGTGTCTGAAGACTACATGTTTGAAAATGGAAACAAAAAAAGAAAACGGGGGTGTAGAGGTGAAAGGTAGCCAGCTTTCCAGGACTCTTTAGTATGCTTCCCTTAACTCTAGTCTGGGCTGAAATCTACACTGGCTGCTGTGGTTGAATTGTTAATTAGGTGCCAGGTTCTGACACGGAAGACAAATCAGTGGAATAAAAATGACGTTAGTTTTCTGGTTCTGCCGTATTGATTTAGATTTTCTTTGATATAGAGAACTGTCCAGCAATGTTACTGGTGTTAAATGCTAAATCAGTGGAGTACCTTTTCAAATATAGATGGTAGATGGTGCAAGACAGCTTAGAAACTATGATAGATTCTCTGTTCTCTGCTCTGTCTGTCCACCCTGTCAGGATGAGCTGCTCATGGTCAGCCGAACCAATCGGCATGCCAGAGTTCACTAAAGCTGAAGTCAGTGTGGAAGGTTTGTCCAGATTTACTTTGCTGCCTGTTCCATTGAAACCAAAGACTTGATTCTGCCCCTGAATTTGGCAGTTTTTTGTTGCGGGGCTGTACATTTTGATACTTTCCCTCACCAATTAGTTTGTATGCATAATCCTAACCAAACCGTTAGTAGTAGTTATAGTAGTATAACTACTACTAGTAGTTAATTGGTTTAGAAAATATGACTCATGTCACAAGTCGTATTACTCATTTTGTGTTGTAATATCCTGAGGACAGCAGATGCAGTGCACATTCATATTGGTACTTTTGGAGGGAAACATATTTTGTCAGAAAAGCAGTTTTTGTGCTTATAAAAGATGTTGATGGAAGTGTCCCGATGCCAGATGCCTTCTCAGAATTTAAATCCTCCACACAGTTCTTATGCCAGACAGCATGTTGTGTGTAGGCGTTCACATTGTGTCCATTTTTCAGGGGCCCTCCATTTATCTTTCATCCCTCCCTTGCAAGATCGCATGTGAACCCAGACTTGAGCTGTGGTAATTATTGCTAGCCATGCCTTACCTACAGACCATAATAACATACCCCCCACTTGTTGCACCTCTTCAGTGTGACGTGACAGAACAGAAGAAAATCACACATTTGTCCTTGTGTTTGGTGGGGGGAGCGCTGATGGAGACACCGTGATGCATTGACACTCTCCTTCATGTTCACGCAGACTGATAAATTGAGAGCAAAAAAGCCAGCGAGCACAGCCACCCATCTACAATGACTCTCAAGGATTAGATTCTCTGTCTGGTGAATGTAGGGATTAAGGCATCCTGTGCACTTACAGGGATGGTATTAGTTTGATCTAAGAGACACAGGACCGGACGTCTCCATATATATTTCCTAATGAAGTCCTCTGTCTTTTTCATGTGTACTGTGGCCCCTCACATATCTTTCTCTAATCCTTGTGTTGCCACAATTTCCATGGAGAGCCTGCAGGCAGTAATGCTCTGGAGACAAACATCCAATAGAGTCAAATAAAACTGAAATGCATTCCAATAACCTTGGTTTCTAAAGCAAAATGTTCCCGTTCACTTACTCGAAAAGGCATTTCAGACAAGCCTGGTTTCGGAGGAAATTGATCAATTAAATGATAATTGATTATATTAACTCAATTATGAAAGTACTTACATGACTTTCCTCCAACAGTCAGGTCCAAAAGCCTGAGACAACCAATCAAGATAAATTGTAGAAATGTAATTTTCTTACAAGGGATTATATTATTTGACAGTTTGACGTAAAAGTAGAATTTTTAAAAAATGTCCATGAATTTCAGAATATCTCAATATTTGGTATGTCCCTCTTTCACTTTAATGACGATTTGCACTTGAGCTGGTGTGGTTTCTGCAAAACCTGCTGAATCACGTTATCCCAGCATGATGCGGAAGCCTCTTGTGACATCACAAAGTGCTTGGCTTTCTAAGTCTTCAAGTGCGTCCGTAATTGTTCAATGCTGTTGAGGTCAGGCGTCTGTGTCTTTGGTCTTCAGTAGTTGTGTCAAAGCTCTGAGGTGTGTCTGGGCTCATTATACCGTTGCAGTATGAATCCTTCTCAACGAAGATCAAACCAGAGGGTGGAGCATGTCTCTGAAGAATGGAGTGGTGCTTCTCCTTTGTCAGGGTGGAGTCAATTCTGTTCCAACGTGGTTCACTGTGGGTATGAATCACAGTGGTATACACCCTCACGTTGGTGTAACGTGTATGCAATAAATGTCTAAAGTAAATTCATCAGTAAAAAAGACTTTCACTGTAAAATACTGGTATTGCCTTCTTCCCATCCTGAGTAGTGGTTTAGGAACGGCTACGCGCCCTCTGAGACACCACATGACAGCCATCTTTTGACAGGGTGACTGCTGATTGGAGTCTTGCATTCTTTATTTAGCTAATTCTGTATTTGTGGTGAAGCTGCATTTCTATCTCTCAGGAAACTTAGCTTGATGACTTGATCTAAGGCTGGTGTTACAAGTTTGGGTCTACATTATCATGTTTCAGACTAAACTTTTCCAGTCTCTGTAAAGCCTTTCAGAGTTTAGAGTAAAAGCTCAAGTCTAGCCATTATTTGACACTGAAGGAGCCCCTGTTTGCTTATTATATTATTTCACCTTCTGAGACTTTCATTTACTTTCTGAATCCTCAAACTTTCTGATTATTTCCAGCTTATGTGACAATAGTAGTATTGCAAATCTCCAAAACAAGCTCCAAGGCAGCCAGCAACACATCTGGCTACCCACCAAACACAATTTTGGATTAACATTCCCTGACCTCACCAATTGGTGAGAGCTCATTTGCACTTGGTGGAATATCTCTCCAGAAACCCATGAATAAAAAACAAAGTAAACCTTTATGAAAGAAAAGTGACAACAAAAAAGAAGACTGCCTGTGGGAAGGCTCTCTTTATGATTTTTTTCCCATTTAGTCACAGCGGGGTTTACTAACCAGATTAATATATTTTTTTAACTAGTCTTATAAAATGAGACCATGATGACATGGATCATTAGGCTTATAGGAGTCAACATGGTCCTAGGATACTGACATATTGGTTGATTTTGACTGCTAAGAGGCGCCCCCGGGACAAAGCCATAGAAAACTCATTTAATGCTCTTTGAATAATCATATCCCCAATGGGAGAGGCTGATAGGAAATTGACTCCCTGAGCTTCAAATTTCAGCCTTATGGGAACAGGAAAAAAAAAATATCACACTGTCCTTCAAGACTAACAAATTATTTGAAAGAGATTGTTCTTTAAAGAGCTTGTTGAGACTGGATCATTTGACTCAGACACACTGACTACATTTCTATGCCATACAGCTCCAATTAAGAGTCACCAATTAGGAACACACACAGACACGTAGAGGACATGCTAACCATCTTTATCATCTTTTAAAATCAAAACGTACTGATACAGCAGTACATGAAGTTGTTATTTCAACCCAATTGACCCCCCAAAAATGACCAAAGGAAGTCATGGATAAACCACAGATAAGTTGAAACTTATCTGATTCTTCATATTCAATTTAAAAATGTTCAGTTGTTAAAATGCTGTGGTTATGCCCCGGTATTTTTAAGCCACAAAATAACACTTGATTAGGGTGAGAAAAACATGCATGTTTGGTAGTCCTTGTGGGTCACCACAAGGACTTGTTAAAGTATCCAGTATTGTTAGTTTGCAAATGTTGAAACACTGTCGTCCTTCATCAAATCAGCTGGTTTCTGACTTCTGACTTCTGACTTCTGTCGCCTTGCTGCCTCGAACTCCACCACCGTACCCACCACCTTCCGACATGAACGTCAGCTAATAAACATGTACTGTGCTCGCGGCTGGAGGCCAGCCACAAAGCCTCCAGATTCTTATAATTTCTTTTAAACAACTTCTTTTCAACAAAGTATCCATTATTCCAGGAGGCATGACAACAGGCTAAATACATTTTAAAAAATCCCTTTTTACAGTATTTTAATATGATATTTCCACATGAGATGGGTGAATTTTTTATGGATTTCTTCACATTTTGTGCAACTTTTTAGTGCTGATAAAAATCATATTTAGAATATTAATTTGGGGTTTTAAAATACTGCGCCAACTACACCTCTTTTTTTCCAATTTTTGTTTTTTTTTGTCTGAGAAATATAATGTATTTCATTTACAAAGTGAAAAATTCTTCAGAAGAAATTGAATGAGATAACTTTATTATCTATGACTTTTCAAACACTTAGCTAGAATCCTTTACATTTTTCATTTAAAGTTGACTATATTCCAAATTCAAAAGGATTTTTTCACACATATAATTTCAGTTTTTTAATCGTGATTCAAATGTTCAGTTACAAAAACGGAATTTGTTATGTCATTATTCAGTCCAGACAGTGATGTTTTAAGCTCCTGCTCTGTTTATCACCTGCATGCCTCTTAACATAATCCCCTTTTCTCCTTTCTGATTCATCGATCCAACTTTTTCACCGCTTCTCTATGATTTTTTTTCCTCTCCCCTTATGTTAACATTTCATCTGTATGTCTGTGTCAACACACTCTGCATATTTCAGCATGTTATTAGCTCTCTGCTCATCTGTTGAAATCAATTCAAATCACACACACTGTTTGCTCCGCCACACCAGGACTGCTTATGGACAAAAATGTAAAAAATGAAAAGTAAAAAGAATGGACGTTAAAGACAGAAGCCCTTATGGTCTTGGGTCAAGATACATTTAATTGTAATCATTTTACGGCTATAACATATTCAGCTTGATGTCAACTAAAGTGCAGTTTGAAAGCAAGCACAGTGCAGTTTTATAAAAGTTACAAGAGGAATGAGCTTTCTTATCTCTGATGGTTCTATCGAGCTGAAGTATCACTCAGCACAGGGGCTCTTATCTGTTTTTTTAGCCCCAGATCTGAATGAAATTCAGCCTGGGACCAAAAGCAAAATTTGATTCTGTCGCCCTGGCGCTCAGTCTCATTACAACATATTAGTTCCATTGTCATGTGGGAGCCCAGCAGAAACTCCAGCATAGGCAGACAATTACTGGATTTATCAACAGGCGAGGCAGTAGGCAGTGTTGGGGAGTAACGAATTACATGTAACGACGTTACGTAATTTAATTACAAAATGTACGTAATTGTAATCCGTTACATTACTGGGAGAAAATATGTAATTAAATTACAGTTGCTTTTGGAAATTTCAATGATTACAACTTAAGTTACATTTGAAAAATCGCCGCAAAAGCTCGGATTTATCAAATAGTTTTTCGCCCCCCTGGATTCATGTTTGTTTTTAGTTATTTTCATATCAACATCCTCCTTCCAAAACTGACGCTTGTGATTGGCTCTCTCTGGTCATGTGCCATTCGACTCAACCGACAAATCGTACGGCGGCAGTCAGACTCAGCAGCAACCGTGTCGGCGGCACACAAGATGTTCCTGGGCTGGAAATACAAAAAACACCTCACACAGACAGAAGCCAGGCTTCCCTGTATTACAAAGGTGGCTCGCTTTTAACCCAGCTAGATCACCATGGTAACTTATGCTTACCTCATAACCTGGTCCCGACCAGGTTCTGTTCTGTTCAGAGTTTAATAATAAAATCGGCTATAAAAGCGCCGCTGTTTCACTATTTAACTCATTTACAGCTGGCGTCACCTTTACTTTGACAGTCCAGTGGAGCTGGATCAGAACATTTGTACGGAGGGAGAGATCGCGCTGATCTGCTGCTGGTTACTTTCTCTCTGAGCGTCTCTACAGATGTTCAGCTGAGGGGATACGCTGCTCAGCTGATGATCCGACTCGCGTCAGAAGGTCATTTATTAGGCTATAGCCTATTTACTTATACAGTCACTCACCACTGAAAGAAGTTGTGCGCTCGCAGCAGAACAGATAATTTAACTTAATGTGGCCATGAATAAATTAATTGTTTCGCCTGTTATGTGTTGCCCAAACGCAAATCTTGTGTTTTCTCACATTTAAAAAGGTCTTTGTACAGAGACAACATGAGATTTGCTTGTAGCTACAGCACCTAAAAAACCCACTGTAACCTATTTTCATACGCACACCAGCCCCGCTTTCAATAAAACACACACTGGCATTTTATAATTGCGATCAGTGAAATATATGAAAACAATATAAAACACAGTTTAAAACAACAGTTGTTGTTGCTCTAAAGCTTCATATTTAAAAGCAGCTCAATGTAGAGCTGTCAGAAATTAAAATCAGCCTCCTCTTGGCATATTTGCAGCAACACTGTTGCTTCAGGCTGTGATCAGGCTTTTTATATCGCTCATACTCTCTCCATTAAAACAACCTGCTCCTCTTGGCTGAAATCAGCCCGTTGTCGCTGCATTTAGTGAGGAAGTGAGCCTCCTTCGCAGCACAGGCCTAAGGTCAGACTCATAATATATGGTTAAACCTTTGAACTGAAAGGTTTATCACACTATAGGTCTTAAAATGTGAAAATGGTTAGCAGTTGAGAGATTTCATTCAAAATTAAGAAAAGTAATCATAATGTAATCAAATGTAATTAGTTACATTACTTTGAGAAAGTAATTGAAATAGTTACACTACTATTACATTTTCAACAGGGTAACTTGTAATTGTAACCAACTACATTTCCAAAGTAATCTTCCCAACACTGGCAGTAGGTAAGTGGGAGTTTGAAGTAAATCCATTTGCATTGTACACCCTTTTTGTGAGCTGAAATTCCACCCAATTGCAGAATACACCTTACCCCCACAATTCAGTTGTGTGTATTAAGCTGCATAGCCAATGTCTAGCAAACTTAATCAGGTTTGTCAGTGGATGGTTGCCAGGTCTAGTTAAATCTGCCTTAGGTGCCCATGAACAACTCAACAATTGATCGTCTCAGTACCTACTAGAATTTGGCTTGTTTTTGCTGGGAAATAGGATGCATGAGTCGGTTTAGAGTCAGATCTTATCAACATGTAGGCCTGTGAGTGTTAGCAGGGTTCACATACGCTAGAATAACATTTAAAATTAAGCTGACTTAACTTTAAAAATACACAATATATTGTACTCCCTCACCCACTCATTAATTTCCAGAATCACTGCAAATCAAGAGCATATCCCATAATGCTTTGGGGTTAGGCAGGGATTAACGCAGTCCTAAGAGGGGATGGTAGCCAACAGTTTTAGCAACCTTTTTAAAGTTGGTCTTTACAAAGCTGTTTTTGTCGTTGACCCTAACCCTTCTGACCAGTGTCCCCATGAGGGATCTGATGAGAGAGGCATCTCAAAGCAGCTGATGGTGCAGCCAAGCAACTGTAAGCATTTAAGCCCTCGGAGCTAGAGTAAGCTAGAAAAACTTGAAATTTCACCCCTTTCAATCTTCCTCTTTTATGTCATTGCAACATGTTACTACAGCAAGTGGTGCAGCACTCCAGTCGCCAATTACAATTATTACAATTTACGTCTGCATCCCCACAAGTTGACGTGAAAGGGATCTCATGTGAGCCACGCAGCCCTGCTGCTACATAGAGTGGTGTTCACTGTTTTTTATTTTTTATTTATTTATTAATATTAATAATACGATTTATGTATATTGACTGTGTCCAAATTGCACCAAATTTGATACTGCACTTTCTTGGGTGCTCGACAAAAAAAAACTGCCAAATGTGAAGTTGATAAGCTGGATGGTTCTCAAGCTATAGGCATAAAAGACAGTGATAAAGACAGACAGGCAGACAGATTCCTTGCTTTAAAGTCAGATTATTGCTTTAATAATATTTTCTCTACAAAATAATGTCAGCCAACAACCATGGAATGGCTTCATCAGTATGTAAATTTAGAAAATGTACACTGCTGATGTTTGGTGCCCAGGCTCTGACCTCCTAACTCCCCACAAGGAAACACCAAGCTCAGCACAGCAGGGACCAGGGAGTGAGGATAATAAGGGAACACTGCTTCTTAAAACTAACTTCCAGCATCTACAACAGATGATCTGATGAATACAGATGATTATGTTCCTTAGAAACTGGGGTGACTTGATAATTAAACTTTATCATCATCGTATAATGTGATGTACAAACTCTGTTGTACATGCTAATGTGTTTGCACACTTGCCAACATAATTTTTGTGTGTTGTTTTTAGTATGAATAAATTATAACTCTATGTGTTGGCCAGAAACACGAGTTAATGTACTGTTAGTGTATGTTACCAAGATTGAAACAGACAGAGAGGGAGACTGGAATGTGGAGAAAAGATGTGTTGGTGTCTCATAGCTGCAGAGACTGCAGCCCACTACCTGGATGTTCTTAATTTCTCTGTATGTTGTTGTGCTCGGGACGCCTTACGAACCCAAAATGTCACTATTTGATGTCATGAGACTCCTCAACTAACTTTCTGGTGTGTTTATGAACTTGGACAAATTCTACAGATTCTACCTTTAAGTTTGGTTGACTTCGATTGATATTATGAAGTGAGAAATAACTGTGGCCGATAGATATGTCCTTCAGGGGGATATTTTAGCTGTTACACTTACTAGGTAGAGCAGACAGGCTGGGCGGCAGAGCAGGGGCAGGGCTGTCCACTAATGAGAGCCTATGGCACTGTTATGACTACATATCAGGGCCTGTAATTTCTTACTTTTACTTGAGTAAATGAGTTGAATCAGTACTTCAGCCTTCTTTTACACATGTATCTGTACCGCTAAAGCAAAGAATGTGTGTACTTTTGCCACCTCCAGCCTATAACTCTATGATCCTTAATGCTTCAGCTTCTAATATCTGATCCCTTAAATCAACATGGGAAACTGACTTAAAGTAAGCTATACATAGGCAAAAAGGGGTAGAATTTTAAAGGAATCAGACATACAAAGTACAAAAGTACAAACACAACTGATCTTAATCAAAATTCTAGATAGAGTATATTAGTTCCATCTGGGCTGCAAAGAGTGGGGTTGGTAGACAGCTCAGAGTGGTGGAGGCCACCAGTGGTATGTACACATGCTTTGGAGCTGCCCAGAAATATTGGCGTTGTTGGGCGCTATATCATCATGGTCAAGTTATGAGCCAAGATATTCTCCTCTCCTTCAGAACGTTTATTTTGGGTGACTTGAGACTTGACTCTACCAATTGCTTATTAGACCCAGACTGTCCTTATGTCAAGGCTGCTTGATTACATGGAGGAGTATCACTTGAAATAGGGACAAGTGGTTGATGTTGATTCCAGCTGATGAAAATAGCAGTAAGCCACCGACATTAAATCTGAATAATTGAGGGTTTCACTTTTTGCGAATTCTGCATGAAAAAGCAATGCAGTAAACCACTCATCACTGTGAAATTGCTCTGTATGCATTTTTTTTCTCCTTTTACTCTTCAGTTGTCCATAATTATCCGTCTTGGATTCACTTACTATTGTTTCCATCTTATTTCTGGGCTCCATGTCAGCTTGTTATGGTGATTTTGTTTATCACATGTTTGCCTCGAATGTTTTGTTCATCATGAAAACTTAACAAAATATAATGTGAATAACTTTTCATGATGTAAATAGTTCACATCATGCACATTTGCATGATGCTGTCTTTATTTGCCACCTCAGTAGGTAGTAGTAGTTCTGCAGCAATGGTCCACTTTCTTTATCAAGGGTCAAATATAAATCTTTTACAACAAATATGGAGAATGTGCTGTTTAAAATATGCACAATAATAGTTTTGACATGACATGTTTATTAATATAGAGCTTAATGCTGAATTCTCTTCAATAATCATTCTTTGAGGCATTTCTGAGACTTTATCCTCTTGACTGTCACACAGCAGAGCCGGCTGCACTCACAGACATCCGTCAGAAGCATTTAAACAGCAATCCGTCAATCTCTCTTTTTCAGAATTCCCTTTTCTTTGCGCCACTGTGGTTCTGCACCATATCAACCCCCTCCCTCACTCCCAATTCTCATCTTATCCACTTCTTGATTACCTCAGCTTGACCCAGACACTTCTCTGTGTCCCCTCCAAATACACACCCACACACACAGAGAATGGATGAAGTGTAAAAGAAAAGGTAAAGAAGGAAGGAAGGAAGGAGAGATCTCCATGTGATCATTCTTTGGCAAATGACCACCAATCTAAAAGTAAGTTGAACACTTTAACAATAGAACTGCATGATGTTTTTTTGAGTAGATTTCATAGAAATTACACAGCAGGTTCTCATACCTCAACAACGGAACTGTCAGCATCTCCCAAAACAACATGACAATGATACACATGACTACGGGTTGTAGTGAGCTGCTCTCATTAACAAGAAACGCCCTACTCCGCATCTGACTGGTTGGCTTATTTGATAGCATTTTTTATGCTTGACCCAAGTTATTAATTCATACAGTTGGCAGTAGTAGTTTTGCGGGTAAACATACCAACCTCACTGGCCTCTCCCAGGTCTTATGTTGCTACTTCTGGAGTCACTCATCCTCTAGAGCCGCTCTTTATTGTCAGTGTGTCTTTGCTCATTAGGTAGAGCTGACTGGCAGGCTGCCCTGTCCCACCACCCAGCCTGTCTGCTCTACCTAATAAGTCCAGAGACACTTCAGCTGCGACAGCCAGTCATGGTGGTGTGATTACCAGCTCTCCTACCACAACTATGGCCCACAGTCTGCTGCATGAGCTGCACTGCTGGCTAATTGTGTTAACCCTTTAGGCGCCAGAGTCGCAAATTTGCGACACACCGCGGTACTGAACAAAACAGCTGTTTTCTCCCAATAGAGTGTTACATGTCGTTCATACTCCCCACCACTAGTTGGCAGACATCCTATACTTAGACCTTAGCTCATAAAAACGTCTTGCTTCAATGCAAAATGTTCGAGGAAGTCCCATGCAAACTATGGGGTGAGAGAGCGGAGACAGTGCGCCAGGAAGCCATTTTGCTGAAGGGGTATTGCTGGATTCAGACGTTATTGAGACGAAATAAACGACAATGGCATGCAAAAAGTTGACACTTAGGGAAGTGATTGAGCTCCTATTCGGTGATTCTGATTCTGAAGTGGAAAATCTAGCTTTGGGAGATGACGGTCGGTTGATTAGTGAGCTTGCTAGTCGCGGTGCGTCTTTGCATAGCAATGGCGGTGCCGCGCAGAGCGGGGAAAACGCACAAGCACTAACACACGATCCTTTGCCCAATAGGTGGGAATGGAAATGATACACGAACTCGTAGTATCAGTAGGGAAGCGAATGGATGTGGTAGAAGTAGCGGGGGTGGTGAGAACAGCGCTGGGTGTCAGCGTCCACCGCGATGGTCACGTAGCCTCCATCCGCGGCAGCGGTGCAGCTATGCGCCGCAGCAGTGTTCACGAAGCACAAAGCATACACGAGTCCAACTCTTCTCACAACACTAGAGGAGATAGCAGGGGGAGACGAGGGCAAAGTGTTCGTAGAAAGGCTGATGGGTGTCGTAGGGGCAACAGGGGAAGGCAGAACAGGGCTGGAAATGATGATGATGATAATGGTAATGGTGGCTGGTATAAGTATATGGATAAAGCCCTTTGATGAGCAAATTGGATATCGTGGTGACAGAAAGCTAAGCAATGATTCAAGGTCTATAGTTTTTTTGTCCCTCTTTCTGACTGATGATTTCTGGTATCATAACAATGGAGACAAATGCTCATCAGTATTTAGGCTGACAGGAACTAATTCCAAGTTCACGGTTTCATGAATGGTATGATGTAAATATATATTTATATATATATATATATATATATATATATATATATATATATATATATATATATATATATATATTTATATATATATATATATATATATATATATATATATATATATATGAGTTCTTATTGTCTCTATGCCTTGCAATGAGAGGCTCCACACTCTACAAATATTACAAACTTTTATCTGGATAGATGGGCACAGATAAGGCCTCTGCAGCTAAAAGACGCCTACTGTTATTATTATCATATAATAATGATAATAATAATAATAATAATAGTAATAATAAAGAAGAAGAGAAGAGAAAACAAGAAAAAGGGAAGAAAAAAAAGTGTCCTCCAATGGGGGGGATGGTGGGTAAAAAAAACGCATACTTTTTACATGAGTTTCGTGGTGTACTAATAGTTCTAGTTTACGACTGTTGGCTTACAATTTACTTTTTCCCTGTTCATTTGATGTGTGGACAACATAACAAATGGATGGAGGGGATGAATCTGATGTAATAAGTTCAACTCTCTTTCAAAATACCAGGTATTTCATGGAAATTACATAATCCAATATGGCCGCCACCATATGACGTCATAATATGCAAATTAGATGGGAAAAATTACTCCCTCCATAAACTTTAGGTCATTCTCAATATTTGTCTCATTTACACTTTGTCTCTATCTCAAACTACATTCAAGCCAGAGCCTTCTGAAATTTAGATGTCAAAATCTAGTATTTTTAAAAATAAAACCCGGCGCCTAAAGGGTTAAGCAACTGCAAAACAAACACACATAAACCCACTTACACCAGAAACCCATTGAACATTCTGTCAGGAAATACTAAAACGTGTCAGTTATGCTGATCCTACCTGCTCTTGGCTGTCCTCCCTTTTTGGACACCACCCTGGTAGCTCTCTGTACAACCAGACGGAGGGATGGAGCTCAGTGGGCCACGACTTTTTAATCAGACTACAAAAGAGACTATGCTATTTCTTCCCTGTATTAGTGCACCACAGCTAAATGACTAATCCAAGTACCCATTCCAGTATTCAGTGTATTCTGGTTTGCTTTCTTGGTAACTGACTGAGACCCAACCACTGACCAATAAATACAAAACATTCTACTGAGGGCCAATGGAGAGTAATCAGCCCGCAGATTGGTTGCTGGTGCCTCCTGAGATAACACTGCAGATGCCTTTCACAGAGACCACTGAGGTGATTAGCTGCAAGCCTAGCTACATGGCTGTGCTATGTATCATGCACAACATAACATTAGCTGTGGAATATCAAAGTCTAACCATGTGCATAAACATGGACTAAGAGCCACCCACAACAGCCACATTAAGAGGCACAGTCAGCAGCTACACAGTATTACAGGTGTTATTCTTAAGGGGCCAATTTGTAGGAAAGTTGATATGTGAGTGTCATTCATCGCTCATCAAATACCGACACTTTGGGATTGTAGGTCGGGTTGGCCACCAACCCAAAGCTTCGGTATTTGATGAGTTGGGAATTTGTGAAAATAGGCTCTTAAAATAAATTAACCCATAATTAGTCAAGTTCAGACTGCCTCAATGAGGGTATGCAGCTCTGATGCCATTACAGGTTAATTGGCTCTGAGCAGGTCATTGCCGCTGGTGATGAACCCAAACATCAGAGGTTTCACTGTCACCGAAATCACTTTCCATGCCATCCACTCACATTAATCCTCTAAAGGAAAAGCTTACTCATTTTTGAACTCTCTGGCTTCCCATAGACTAAGGTCAAGGACTAAGGTCTTGACTGTGAGCTCCTGCTATGATCAGTAAGAATTATTTTGAATCATTTCATTGACATGAAAGATGAGAAGATGAGAAGATCGACCACTTGTAGAGATTCTATTGAGAAATGTAGATTTTGCTTTGAAATGTAGTTTAAAATCTTGGTGTGATCAGGATTTCAACACTACTTATGTTTTATCTTGTTAAAATGTAATATTTATATCCGCGTAAAAAAGGCTGAGAAAGTTTATCCACTCTCCTCTATATAATCTCTCTCACACACGCACGAGCGCACACAAGCTTCAGGTACAGTCGTCCTCAGTGGCCTGTGATTGACTTGACAAATGTGCTGTGGAGCAGCGCTCTGACAATATATACCCACCTGGTCTCATGTGGAGGCCCGCAGGCTTTTCCCCTTCAACGCCCCGTCTCTCCATCAATCATCACCGAACTCGGAGGCAGCCATCATTCTCAGTAATAAAATACAAACAAACAAAAAAAAATGAAAACAAAAAGCCAGATGTCACTCTCATCGTTTTATCCATCATTCTTTATCATCATCACCATCATTGATATAATGAGGGTGATATATTTGCAGGTGGGGCTCAGCGGGGATAAACAAATACATCATGGTTTTGTTGTTTAAACATTTTTGAGAAAAGTTGATTTTTGAGTCTCATTCCCAAATTGTCAAAACATGCAGCGTTGGGATGTAGGACTAGTTGTTGGTAATGAAATCAACTTTTCTTGTAAATAGCACATTTAAATCCTCAAATAACATACAAAGACTACAGTATGTTTGGTGTTTTTTTGTTTTTATTTGTTTTTTTTTCAGCTGTCAGACCCGGACATGGAGAAAAATCACCACCACTTTTGTGTCCTTCTGCCTGGCCTGCTGTCAGCGCCTGTTGTCATGTCTCAGTCAAGCTGTAGTGAGGCCGCTGCAGCTGCTGTGCACACTGCCTCCAGGCTCCAGAGTCCTGCACAGGTCCTGTGTCACTTTATTTCCTCTCAAGAAAACTACAGAGCAGAGAGACTTGCCAATAGTTACCAGAATGGCCATTTAAGGAGAATGTCACAGGATCCGCCTCACTCCCAGAACCAGGCTGAAATTCTGTTTCCACAGAAGACACTAGACATGTCAGAGCAGGACAGTCACAGGTGTAAATAAAAAGACTACTGATGGCTGAATTACATTTAGCTGTTTCTGTTTCTGGTGCATGTGTTGGGACAACTGAATAGAACGTAAATAGATGGGGTTTTTTTGTTTGGATTTGCTCATAAGTTCAATTACCTTAGTTCCCCTTTTTATTAACAAATCAATTTCATTTTACATTTTATTTTTTCAGTCATTCATTTTTAATGTATTTATTTTTGTATTTATTTATGCCACATTTTTAATGACTGCTCCTTCGTTGACATAGATTAATATGTTTGGGGAAGCAAGTAGGGGCAAAAGCAAAGGGAAAATAATAGGTTGCAGAAATAATATATAAAAATACAGAAATATGTAAAAAAACAAACAATAAAATCAATAAATTACTATAATCCATCCATCCATCCATTTTCTTCCGCTTATCCGGGGCTGGGTCGCGGGGGCAGCTGCCTGAGCAGGGACACCCAGACTTCCCTCTCCCCGGACACTGCCTCCAGCTCTTCCGGGAGGATCCCAAGGCGTTCCCAGGCCAGCTGTGTGACATAGTCACACCAGCGTGTCCTGGGTCTTCCTCGTGGTCTCCTCCAGGCGGGACATGCCAGGAACACCTCCCGAGGGAGGCGTCCCGGGGGCATCCGAAACAGATGCCCGAGCCACCTCAGGTGGCTCCTCTCGATGTGGAGGAGCAGCGGCTCTACTCCGAGCTCCTCCCGGGTGACAGAGCTCTTCACCCTATCTCTAAGGGAGCGCCCTGCCACCCTGCAGAGGAAACTCATTTCGGCCGCTTGTATCCGGGATCTTATTCTTTCGGTCATGACCCAAAATTCATGGCCATAGGTAAATCGAGAGCTTCACCTTTCGGCTCAGCTCTCTCTTCACCACGACGGTGGTGAAGAGAGAGCCATGGCCTCGGATTTGGAGGTGCTGATTCTCATCCCAGCCGCTTCACACTCGGCTGCAAACCGCCCCAGGACATGCTGGAGGTCCTGGCTCGAAGGAGCCAACAAGACCACATCATCTGCAAAAAGCAGAGATGAGATACAGTGGCTCCCGAACCAGATCCCTTCCGGCCCGTGGCTGCGCCTAGAAATTATGTCCATAAAAATAATGAACAGAACCTGTGACAAAGGGCAGCCCTGCCAGTCCAACATGCACTGGGAACAGGTCTGACTTACTGCCGGCAATGCGAACCAAGCTCCTGCTCCGGTCGTACGAGGAATGTACAGCCCTTCACAGAGGGCCTCCGACCCCATACTCCCGGAGCACCTCCCACAGAATGCCACGAGGGAGACGGTCGAATGCTTTCTCCAAGTCCACAAAACACATGTGGACTGGTTGGGCAAACTCCCATGAACCCTCGAGCACCCTGCGGAGGATATAGAGCTGGTCCAGTGTTCCACAGCCAGGACGAAAACCGCATTGTTCCTCCTGGATCCGAGGTTCGACTATCGGCCGAATTCTCCTCTCCAGCACCCTGGAATAGACTTTCCCAGGGAGGCTGAGGAGTGTGATCCCCCGATAGTTGGAACACACCCTCCGGTCCCCATTTTTAAATAGGGGGACCACCACCCCGGTCTGCCAGTCCAGAGGCACTGTCCCCGACTGCCACGCGATGCTACAGAGAGGTGTCAGCCAAGACAGCCCCACAACATCCAGAGACTTGAGGTACTCAGGGCAGATCTCATCCACCCCCGGTGCTTTGCCACTGAGGAGCTTCCGGACTACCTCAGTGACTTCGGCTTGGGTGATGGATGGGTCAACCTCTGAGTCCCCAGCCTCTGCTTCCTCTATGGAAGGCGTGACAGTGGAATTGAGGATATCCTCGAAGTATTCCTTCCACCGCCCGACGATGTCCCCAGTTGAGGTCAACAGCTCCCCACCTCCACTGTAAACAGTGTTGGTTGAGGTCTGCTTCCCCCTCCTGAGGCGCCGGATGGTTTGCCAGAATTTCTTCGAGGCCGACCGGTAGTCCTCCTCCATGGCCTCCCCGAACTCTTCCCAGACCCGAGTTTTTGCTTCCGCGACTGCCCACGCTTGGCCTGCCGGTACCCGTCAGCTGCCTCAGGAGTCCCCCGGGCCAGCCAGGCTCGGTAGAACTCCTTCTTCAGCTTGACAGCAACCCTTACTTCCGGTGTCCACCACCGGGTTCGGGGATTGCCGCCTGCGACAGGCACCGGAGACCTTACGGCCACAATTCCGGACAGCCGCGTCAACAATGGAAGTGGAGAACATCGTCCATTCAGACTCAATGTCCCCAGCCTCCCTCGGGATCTGGTCAAAGCTCTCCCGGAGGTGGGAGTTAAAGATCTCCCTGACAGAGGGTTCCGCCAGACGTTCCCAGGAGACCCTCACAATACGTTTGGGTCTGCCAGGTCTGTCCAGCTTCCTCCCCCGCCAGTGGATCCAACTCACCACCAGGTGGTGATCAGTTGACAGCTCAGCCCCTGTCTTTACCCGAGTGTCCAAGACATACGGCTGGAGGCCAGATGACACGACCACAAAGTCGATCATTGACCTCTGGCCTAGGGTGTCCTGGTGCCACGTGCACATATGGACACCCTTATGCTTGAACATCGTGTTCGTTATGGACAAACTGTGACTAGCACAGAAGTCCAGTAACAAAACACCACTCGGGTTCAGATTGGGGAGGCCGTTCCTCCCAATCACACCCCTCCAGGTAACGCTGTCTCTGCCCACGTGGACGTTGAAGTCCCCCAGTAGAACGACGGAGTCCCCGGTTGGAGCACTCTCCAGTACCCCTCCCAGGGACTCCAAGAAGGCCGGGTACTCTGCACTGCTGTTCGGCCCATAAGCCGAGACAACGGTGAGAGTCCTATCCCTGACCCGAAGGCGCAGGGAAGCGACCATCTCGTTTACTGGGGAAAACTCCAACACATGGCGGCTGAGCTGAGGGGCTATAAGCAAGCCCACACCAGCTCGCCGCCTCTCACCGCGGGCAACTCCAGAGTAGAAGAGAGTCCAGCCCCTCTCAAGGAGTTGGGTTCCAGGGCCCAGACTGTGCGTGGAGGTGAGCCCGACTATTTCTAGCCGGTACCGCTCAACCTCCCGCACCAGCTCAGGCTCTTTCCCCCCCAGTGAGGTGACATTCCATGTCCCCATGGCTAGAGTCACCATCCGGGGATTGGGTCGCCGGGGCCCCCGCCCACGACTGCCACCCATATCCCACTGCACCGGCCCCTCCTGAACCCTCCCGCGAGTGGTGAGCCCACGGGAGGGCAGGCCCACGTTGCTCGTTCGGGCTGTGCCCGGCCGGGTCCCGTGGGCATAGACCTGGCCACCAGGCGCTCGCCTGCGAGCCCCAACCCCAGGCCTGGCTCCAGGGTGGGGCCCCGGTGACGCCAATCCGGGCGACGTGAACTTCCTTGCTGTTTTTTCTGTCATTAGGGGCTTGTGAACCGATCTTAGTCTGACCCGTCACCTAGGACCTGTTTGCCTTGGGAGACCCTACCAGGGGCATTAAGCCCCGGACAACATAGCTCCTAGGATCATTCGGGTGCTCAAACCCCTCCACCACGATAAGGTGCCGGTTCAAGGATTACTATAACACATGTGAAATTAAATATATAAATAAGAAAAAAACTAAATTAATTAATGTCTGCATTTATTTTCTTTATATCATTGCTGTGCATTTATATCTAGTATTAATTTATTCATTGAGTCATTAATGTTTTTTACTGATTTTTGATTTTGACAATTTTAGTCTCCTATATGTGACGGGTCTCAGTGTTTCCTTTTTTTAAAAAATAAAATCATTGGGTTTCAAAAGGAAGTTATTACTGATGTTCATAAGTCTTTGGCTCATGAGCTCATTATCTAACAAAATGATCGGATTCATTTTCATTAATTAAACCCAAAAAAATTGGATCATCAAAATTGTATTCAAAAAATCTGAAAAAATCTTTGTATTGTATATGTACTTCATTGAGCCTTCAGGCTTTTGTCTAATTGGCCCATATGCTTATATTTTGTATCTGATTCTCACTGAAATGTGTTTATCCGAACTTTTCATAGTTAAAAATATGAATTTGTCCTTGCAGTTGATTTTGCAAAGCTGCCATCTATGTCACAATTATGATAGTTTATATCCTAATAAAACATGTGTTTATATTATATAACATATACACATACAGATACAGCTATATTCAGGCTGTATTGCAACATAATGGTTGTTGAATAATATATATTGTCTGTATGCATCGTTCTTCATTTCCTCCTCTATTCACCCATTCCTGTATACACTGTTACATCTATCCCCATCCCTTTGTGCTCATAAACGAGTGAACTGCTCCGTTATTTAAAACATCTTTTCATCTTCAAGTGTCACTGTCTGACATTCAAATCTGTGTGAGAGTGAAAGATGGGGCCAACAGACTGGAAAAATAGGGAGATAATGTGAAAGGCAGAGTCTCAAAAGAGGTCTGTCCTGCCTCCTAGTGGTGCCATGGGTAAAAAATAAGAATCCAGGAAGAAAGAAAGAAAGAAAGAAAGAAAGAAAGAAAGAAACGGACTAATGGGTGGCAGCATTGTGATGTATTCACATTTGCATGATATATGAGGATGTATGGATTAATCACGTCATTAGCTGCTGTTTAATCAGACACCAATCTAAAGGCTTTTTATGCAAACCGGGTTCCTGTAAACCAGGGTGTACAGTGTAGTTATTCATTGTGTGTGAGATCTGAGGAATGCAGTGAAACCAAAAAGAGAGACTTTAAAGAGAGAAAAAAAGGAAAAAGTGAGCTTTAAACTGGAACTCAAGTTTTCCAAATTCTGAAGACGCACAGAATGTTTGCTGTGATAACAACGACAGCAGCATTATTATGAGTGATCAAATGCGTTTTTAACAAGAAAAGCGTTCTCGTTTGATTTGAAAACAAGCGAAATTCAAAAACGACTCTATGGACAAAATGTGTTCTCTGAATACATTTGGCTTCGATATGAGCACCGGGTTCTGAAGGATGATGGACTCTCTCTCTGTCTGTGCGTGCGTGTGTGTTAGTGTGCGTGTGTGTTGGTGTGTGTGTGCAGGCGCGTCTGTTTGTTCGTGTTGACTCTGTCGGTGACGTAACGGCCCCTGGTCTTCTCTCTCTCTCTCTCTCTCTCTCTCTCACACACACACACACACAAACGCAGTGAGGCAGCAGCAGCAGACGCTCAGTGCAGCTCACAGTGTGCGGAGCGGAGGAGGAGGAGGACCGACGGCGCGGGCTGTAGTTATGCCTCAGCTCCAGGACTACATATATCTCCTCTGTCTGTCACACGCGCCGCTTAATGCCCTCTATTCCTCTCTCGAGTTCACTTTTGCCCGCCCGCTCTCTTGTGGAGAAGTCGCCGAGGAGAGCCGGCCGCGCGTCATAGTGCGTCTTTGCGCATTACCTCTGGATCTCTAAAATAAAGTGATTTCTTTTTTTTTTCTTTTCTTTTTTTTTTTTTGCCTCCTGGACTAAAATGAAGCGCCTCTTCTGCGTGGAGGAGAGGAGATACAGCGTTCCGCAGCCAGTGTCCTTCTCTGAGTATTTGGCTGCAGCTGCTGGTGATCTGCGTGAAGCCACTGAATAAAAAAAAACAAAAAAACTAAAAAAAACGGCGCTCGCTACAAGGGGAAAAGGAAGAAAAAAAAAGGGGAGTTGCAGCAAGCGGCTTTTTCTCCTTCCGATTCCCTTTCTGCCTGCTGACAATGTGCCAAGTCCATCCACCACACAGGATCCCGTTAATTTGTGATGGTTTTGCCTTTTTTCTTTCCCAGGATTGAACAGTTTGGAAGGGATTTTTTTTTATTATTCGTTTGTTGTTTTTTTTGGGATTCAAAGTGAAGGTCAATGGAGATATTTGCGCAACTCCCGTGCGTCACGGTCCCGTTTTAATACCAAATAACGGTGGTTGCGCCTGTTCTCTGCCCGCCTGTGTTTGTGTGTGCTTGCGTGTGTGAGTCTATGTGTGTGTGTGTGTGAGAGAGCGCCACTACCTCCTTTCTTTTCTCCTCTCCCTACTGTGAGAACTCAGCCTCTGATTTTATTTATTTTTTTTTGGTTCCATCCAAGGCTCGGGCTGCGAAGTTAAATGCTGGATCTATATTTCAGCGCCCAATTTTGGCTGTAAAAATGCTGAGCGGCATCCTGTTTCTGAGCGTCCTCTCGGTCACCAGCCTGACACCGTCCGAAACGCAGAGCCGCAAAACTTCATCCTCCAAAGAAATCTGCAAGAGCCGCTGCAGCTGCGAGGAGCGGGAGAACATTCTGAACATCAACTGCGAGAATAAAGGATTTACCACCGTCAGTCAGTTCCAGGCGCCCCCCAATAAAATCTCGCAGCTTTTTCTAAATGGAAACTTCCTGTCACGGCTCAGCGCCAATGAGTTTGTCAATTATGGCAATGTCACTTCACTGCATCTCGGGAATAACGGCTTACAGGAGATCCGAACCAGCGCGTTTAACGGGCTGCGCTTCCTGAAGCGGCTCCACTTGAACAACAACAACCTGGAGGTGATAAAAGAGGACACCTTCGCAGGACTGGAGAGTTTGGAGTATTTACAGGCAGACTATAATTACATCAGTGCCATCGAGCCGGGTGCTCTCAGTAAGCTGAATAAGCTCAAAGTGTTGATCCTGAATGACAACCTGCTCCTTTCTCTGCCTCCCAATATTTTCCGCTTTGTCCTCCTCACCCACCTGGATTTACGTGGCAACCGGCTCAAGATGCTGCCGTTTGCCGGGGTCTTGGAGCACATAGGCGGCATCATGGAAATCCAGCTGGAGGAGAACCCGTGGAATTGCACATGTGATCTGATTCCCCTCAAATCCTGGTTGGACACCATTTCAGTCTTCGTGGGGGACATAGTGTGCGAGACGCCATTCAGGCTGCATGGCAAAGACATCATGCAGCTCATAAAGCAGGATCTGTGCCCGCGCAGGAATGCTGGTGAGCGTGTTCACCCCCCCTCTGACTCTCACTTTCAAGGGGCCCTGCCCCCGACCTACCACCCCGGTGGGATCACCCCCACCCGGGCCCCGAAAGCCTCCCGTCCGCCTAAAATGCGCTACAGGCCCACCCCTCGCATCTCAAAAGACAAACATGTCTTTGGGCCCATAATGGTCTACCAGACGCGCTCCCCTGTGCCCATGTTGTGTCCGAGCGTGTGCGTGTGCACGTCACAAAACCCAGACAGCGGCTTGAACATTAATTGCCAGGAGCGCAAGTTGCACAACGTCAGTGAGCTGAACCCCAAGCCCTCCTACCCAAAGAAACTCCACCTGACCGGTAACTACTTACAAGTGATTTACAGGACTGATCTGACCGAGTACAGCTCACTGGAGCTGCTTCATTTAGGAAATAACAGGATAGCAGTGATTCAGGAAGGTGCGTTTGAGAACCTAACGAACCTCAGACGGCTCTATCTGAATGGGAATTACATTGAATCACTTTCTCAGTCCCTCTTCGCCGGCCTGCAGTCGCTCCAGTACCTGTATTTGGAATACAACATCATCAAAGACATCTCACCACAAACATTTAACGCTTTACACAACCTGCAGCTGCTTTTCCTCAACAACAACCTGCTAAGGTCGCTCCCCGACAATGTTTTCGGTGGCACGATGCTGACAAGACTCAACTTGCGGAATAATCATTTCTCCTACCTGCCGGTCCGAGGGGTCCTGGACCAGCTCTCAGCGTTCATCCAGATCGACCTGCAGGAGAACCCCTGGGACTGTACCTGTGACATCGTGGCGCTCAAGAACTGGATGGAGCTGTCCAGTACCAGCGTGGTGGTCAACGAAATCACCTGCGATTCTCCCTCTAAACACGCGGGTCGCCTGCTGCGCTCACTCCGCAACGAGGCCATCTGCCCCGAGCCCAGCGAAGTGCCCCCGCAGCAAAATCCAACCCCTACAAAAGCCCCTACATTAAAAGGCCCTGGCACGGAGCCTACCACCCCTTCCTCCTCTTCCTCCTCTTCTTCTTCTTCTTCTTTTAGCTCAGTCAGCCCCACCGAATCCCGAATGCACACTCCTGAGCTACACCCTGAGGTCCCACTTTCAGTCCTGATTCTCGGGCTTCTTGTTGTTTTCATCCTTTCGGTCTGCTTCGGCGCCGGCCTCTTTGTTTTTGTCCTGAAGCGGCGCAAAGGAGTGGAACACGTCCCCACCGGTGCCAACAACTTAGATCTCAACTCTTTCCAAGTGCAATACGGCTCCTACACCCCCGAACCGACCCAAGACAAAATCTCTGAAAGCCACGTTTATAACTACATCCCCCCTCCTGTGGGCTCTATGTGCCAAAACCCCATTTACATGCAGAAGGATGGTGAGCAGGTAGCGTATTACCGCAATCTGAAGGAGCTCAGCTTTGGGCCCCTGGATGCAAAGAAGGACGATGTCCTTACCCGCAGCCCGGGGGCCTACACCATCAGCACAATGGATTTTATGGATAAATCTCCGGCATCCTGCGGCTTGGCCACCCCGGAGCCTCCGGAGATGTTGTATCAAAACTTAGGGGAGAGGCCCAACAAGGAACTTCCCACAGCAGCAGGCGCCCCCCCTTTCCATTACAATTTTTGCACTTTACCTAAGAGACCTTGTATCGTGCCCCCCTACGAGGCCGCTACAGCCCGGCGGTATGTCACCAACCAGGACAGGTTGAACAAAACCGTGCTGTACGGGACCCCCAGGAAATACTACGGGGCGGAACATCCCTCCAAAAACAATGAGCAACCACTTCTGCTCCCAGGGAAGCTAAAAACAGAGCCAGACTACCTGGAGGTTCTGGAGAAACAGACTGCGATGAGCCAACTGTAAGATAACGACAATGCCCCCTCCCCCCCAGGTTCTGTGCAGCATTCATTATACTCAACGCAGTTACTGTAATAATACCCTCTCTATATATCTATCTTATCTATCTGTGTTCAGTCTTACATGATTGACTGGAAGCGAACTGAAGCCTTCAATGATCTTTTTTTCTCTCTTCCTTTTCTTCTCTATCTCTCTTTTTTTGTTTTTCCTTTTCCAGATGTATAAAAAAGGAGTATAAGAAGTATATTATTATGCAGTTCTATTTTTTGCTCCTGGAAGTTCTAAATTATTTCTTCTGAAAAATGAAATTCCAAAAGACTCTTGACGACGGCGGAAGGTATATAATGGGCAGGACTGTGTACAAATATGGCTTTGTGCTTTTCATGAAACTGTATTTTATTTTTCCCCTGTGAGAAAATATGAGGTAATTATCCTTTGTAGAAGAGGAAACGCTACAGATTGACATTCCTGTAAATATTTAGCATACACAGATAAATGGTGAGTGTTGAACCAGAATTGAGAACCCTTTTCAGAATCCAACAAGCAGCAAAATCTTACTATACCTACTCCAGAAAGTGCCTTTGCACTCAACTATTTTATCAACAATGCTCTCTGCAAAATGGAAAAATGATCCTTTTTTTGAAAGTGCTGTATTTTAAAGAATCAAATCTTTATGTAAAATAGAAGACCTATATGTCTGTTTAAAAAGAAAAAAAAGGACAAAAAGAAACAAAACAAAGGAACTAGCTACTTGGTGCGAAATGATGTACGAGTTGTCGTCAGGGAGAAAATCATGTTATTTTGCTTTCGATATGAAGTGTCTTTGGAAATGTACAACTTCTAGAGAATATTGTATGCTATAGGGGAGCAATACAGCGTGGTGAAATTGCGCCATTAAACTTTCACTGAAGCACTTTGTCAAGATCCTGTGAGTGACGTACATTTTTTTTGGTTCGGACTGTGTATAATTATTTCTGGCTGCTGTGGTGTGCCGCGGACTGCTCTAATGTCTGTGTGTGTGTGTGTGTGTGTGTGTGTGTGTGCATGCGGTGGGAGCCGGAGAAAATGAAAACAGAGCTGGCCCTGCAGCCCCTCCATCTTCTCTCTCTCTCTCTCTCCGCTGAGATGCGACAGCTCGCCTGACAATTGACGAGTTGGATTTTTTCCGACTCCTTTTTAGGCTTGACTGATAGCCTCCCTGCTCCTCAGACCTGACACAGCATTCTGAGGCCCCTCTCCAAATCCCTGCTCCTCCCTTTCTCCGTAAAATCTCCACTCCATCCATCTGATGGTGCACGGTCACGACTCTGATGCTTGATGCAGAGGGTCGATACTTTTCTCAGCAGGGACGGCATCACTGAGTGCTGTAAAGTGTGCCGTCTGGAAAATACTGCCGGGGCCTCGGGTGAGAGACGTGGAATTAAAAAATTGCGGCGTTTTTAACAACTGCTGCTTCTCGAGCATTGTGCTCTTACAGGAGAGGGGTGTCATTAGTGGAGCAATTAACAGCAGTGAATTGGCCCTCGTGGATAAGCAGTTAGAGAATGTGCCCGTGTGGAGAATTGGAGGGTAGGCTGCAGGATGGAGCCCAGACTGCACTCAGAAACCTAAAAAAACACAACATTCCCTCTGCATCCTGCCGCCCGACAACAGCAGCCATCTGGATTGGAAGAAATGTGGCATTTTGCAACTGTGAACTCTCACACAATAGAAGAATTGCAATAAGTATAACAATAAGCAAGCATACACCGTGAAAAAAGAAAATGTATTCAGGAGCATAAAGAGCACGGTCTCTGTAGAAATACTGCATTTCTTCTTCAACCTGACAGCCGTTTGTGTTTGTGTGTGCCTGTTCTCGCCTGTGTGTTTATAGGCCTGTCGTCCCTCTCTGTCCTGGCCGGGTGACATGGGTGAACTGTGCTGCCCGCTCTAATGCTAATTCTGTTTTCTGTCCTTCAACTCGCGTTGACATTGGCTCTTTGTATCCTCTGTGAATGGCCTCCCAGCGGCCAAATTCTTCCCCTCTTCTCTTTTTTTCTCTTTTGTGTGTCCCCGGCCCCACCACCCTCCTCCACCTCCTCCTCTGTCTTTTGTCCTCATGTTTTTTTACCCCCCCACTGGATCTCTGCTGGCTATTGTGTAGCTGTCCAAGGTGCTGAAATGTTGCCGGCACCGGGGCTGCGTTCCAATCTAACGGCTGGGACCTGCTGAGAGCTCGGCAACTTTCACTGTCTGGAGAGTTGGGTACGTTGCATGCTGACGATTTTTTTATTTTTTTTTTTGCGATTGTGGCTAGATTCTCTGAAAACCTTTTTACAGGAAATGGGGTCTGTTTAACCTGGAGGGTATTGTGAGAGTCCCTGCATATGACATGATGATATATTGGTTGTGTCTGCAGTTTTTAATCTGTGTGTTGATCCCTGCATGGTTTGGTGGAGACTTCAGGTCCCTGTATTTTTCCAGAGCTTAAACCACTTCTCACAGTCTTTTTAACACTGAAATGCAGTTTAAATGTCCCATATATGGTTTGATTCAGGTTCATGTATAATTTGACATTTTTTACATACTAATGTTTGAAAGCATATTATTTTTCCTCGTACTGTCCATTGCTGTGGCACCTCTTTTCACTGTCCAGTACAGCTCCTGTCTATCTAAGACCCGGCTCCCAAAAAAGCACCGTCTGCTGTGATTGGTCAGCTCTGCAGGTGTTTTCACAACCACGCCTGTGCTGTTGGTGTGGCTGAGGGTGGTGATTGAGGTCAGTCTGTGTGGAATGAGCATTTTGATACTTTCACAGTATTCCTGTAGAACACAGAAGTGCTTTATAACAAAGAAGAACTGGTGAACTGCACTTTCTACATTATGGGATGGACGATGATTGATGATATACCTGTTTGCCATGGATGCAACTTTTTCACTTTTTAGTGGATTTGTTTTGTTGCTGTTGCATGTATGTTCACTCACGCTGTTGAATAGTTGCCGTGTGTCACTATTGAGCCTTATCTACAAAATCTTAGCCCTGACTTGTAATGTTCATGGAATCATTACCTCTGGCCAGGATGTTTTTATTCACCCTGAGTCTGTTTGTTGGTCCGTTTGTCAGCAGGATTACACAAAAAAAAAAAAAAAAAAAAAAACTGGAACTGTGTTTCACAAAATTTGGATGGAATGGAAGATGGGTCTCAGCCCAGAACAAACCTTCTTCTGGTACAGATCCGAGTGAACGGATCCAAGAATCTTTTCTTGGAAGTTTCATTAATTTATCAGGAAATAATGCAGGGAATTAGAGTAATGGAAACAGTCAGGCATCTTTAGGTGGCTGGTATCTGTAAGAAAATACAAAAGGGGACTGTTGGGCGGCGGTGGAGGTTTGTGCTCCACTAACAGTGCCAATCTGCTTGTATTCACCAATTTGATCACTGAGATCTGTGAACATGGAGTAATCACTCCAACAAAGTTAGACAGACCACTTTATTTGAAGGTGAAACTGAAAGTGAACACACCCAGAATGATGGTAATGAGACCTGATTGCACAGGACGACTGTCCTGTTCTCTGCTTAACATCAAACATTATGTACGTATGCCTTAGTACACTGTTTTCATAGATACTATACAAAGAGAGCAACATGTGTCACTGAGCTCCTCCACCTTCTCAGTGCAAAGGTGCCTTTTTTTGCAAACCTACTTTTCTTAGAGTTAACATGCTATTAGGAACTGGGACACTTTTGAGTCAGTCAATCAGTCAGAGGCTTGAACTTCTGTTGATCATTCCATCAGTGTCTCATCTTTCTTGTTCGATTAAGACTGGTTGATCGTGTTTATACCTACACGTCAGGGCACCTGACTCTCCTGTATTTATCTTGCTTGTCCTGCTTTATTCTAGCAGTCAGCATCAGGCGCCATACATCATTCAATTCAGGTGACCCTTGTGTTTCAGTCTGGCTGATTTAGGCTCCAATTTTTTTGATTTTGTCTGTGAATGGCTGTATTTTACCGACATCTTTAGAAATCGTTGCTCTGAAGTCAGAGATATGTCTTTTTGATCTATTTTAATATTATCCAATGGCATTTCAGCTGATTTAGGTTGGCGATTAGCAGTTGAAAAGCCATTAAAACTATTTTTTGAACAATAGCAATTTCTGTCCGGGTTTCCAAGAGTTAACGACGTCTCAATCCTGGATCATAGCGACGTTTTAGCAACATGAACGATGACAAAAAACACGACAGAGAGAGGAGCCGAGTTCAACAGGACTCATCCGTTATCGTGAAATCACTTAAAATGAAAGCTTTTTTCCTCCATCATCACATCCGCTGTCCCAGAATGTGCACAGGCACATTCGCATCCATCCATCAAAGGGAGAATTGGGGCCACTGACATCAGCAAATCCCCACCGGTTCACAAGTCTTCCGTGATAGATTGCTTCAATAAACTAGTATTACCAGGCAGGAACCTCAGTTTCACTCAGTAAGCAGAGTTTTTTGGGTAATACTGTTTGCAGCGAAATTGTGTTCCAGTGCGAACGAGCTGCGCCTCTGAAAACCTGAGAAACATTCTCCTTTAGTGTTGTTTTGCAGTTACTGTACCGCCGCATGAAACGCCTCATTTACTCCGAATTCTGATATTTTTTTCTATTTATTCCCCTTTTTTTCCTTCATGCATTTACTCGGGGCCTGAAAACTTTTTTTAGATGCCGTGTTGAGCCGCTTTCATCCGTCGGTTTGTGGTGCAAGAGGCGCGCGGCGGGCGGCGGAGGTGCTGCGGTAAGCAAAAGCTGTGAATGCCTGTCATGTGGGCTTCCTTTTTTTTAACAAGCTTCGCCATTTCAGCTGCCGTGTGAATGGGAGGGGAGAAGAAAGGGAGAGAGTGGGGGGAGAGAGAAGAGAAGGGAAGGAGAGAGGTCGGGAGAGACGAACGGAAGGGGGGAGAGAGAGAGCGAGCAGTTCATTCCTCTCCTTTTTCTGAAAATGGAGTGATTTTCCTTCCTTGGGCACAATAGGTCCTCTGTGTCTTTTTAGTGGCGGTGGAGGAAAGAGAAGGAGCGCTCGCACACACACACACACACACACACACACACACACACACACACAGGGGATATAAGGGAGGATTGGAACATGTGCAGCCTTGCACACCAATGAGAAGGCTTTCTCCCTAGAACACTCTCCTCTCTTATCTTGCAGCCCTGGGACTGTGTGTGTGTGTGTGTGTGTGTGTGTGTGTGTGTGTGTGTGTGTGAATGAGTGACTGACTGACTGACTGAGTGCATTCATATATCCCCATACTGTATGCGTGGACGCCAACATCTCCGCAGAAGAGTTCTCCATTTTCCCCCTCCCCATCCGATAAGATTGAAATGTATAAATAGGTATTTTGTGGTCATTGCTCTCGCTCTCTTCTGCTCACGCTCTCCCCTTCCCCTCACACTTTTCTATCTGAATGATATGATAGAGGACCGTAAATTGGTATTCCTATAGTGTGGCTCAATGTGTGGATAAGCGATTCAGAGATGACTTTGAAGCATAAGGACTGTCGCTTTGAGTTGATTTATAATAGGCATTTCCAGGGCCTTTTTCCACTGTGTGTGTGTGTGTGTGTGTGTGTGTGTGTACCTTGATGTTTTCTGACTTTATGCATTGCATTGTGGCTTCTCACACATACGATTTTAATCATTTTGTCGCAGACTGCTGCACTCTGTTTTCCACTGCTTGCTGCCTCGTGTGTGTGTGTGTACTCTAACGCCATCACTCAATTTAGCCGTTCCCTTAAACTCATTTTCAATTATGTTCACATCATCCTGAGCTGTCATTCGGTATTTGGAGGTTTTTCCGTTCAATTTCAGGCGTCTCCGTCTGACAGCAGTTGTTTCATTCAGTCTCGTGACTTCCTGAACTCGGAGGTGTCAGAATTAACAACCTTAAAAGTGTGTAAATCAGAGAGATGTGCTCTTATTTAAAAAAAAAAAAAAAACACATTTAGGTAACCAGGCAGATCCAGTCCTCCTCAGGAGTGTTCCACTTGTGTGAAAACAGGGTTTTGAGCGCTACATTTGAGTCTATTTATGCTTTTAAATGTCTCATGCTTGAATTCAGCCTGTGCGCCGGATTATCCTCCTCGGAGGCCAGGGGGGCAAAAATGAGCTTCGGGCCCCTGTTGAGCCCCTTTTTTAAATACAAGTTCCTGAACTCCCAGAAACACATGAGTGCTATATGCTTTATTTGTCAAACTGGTTTAAGAATGTGTTGGAGAAATATCAACCAACAACCCAATCGCCATGATAAATGTAGGCAATGTACGTTTATGCAAAACCACATAGAAGTTAAAAACTTTACATGTTATTTTGCGACTTTACGGTTGTTTAGGTTCAATCATTTTCCTTTTTGTTTTGGCTCAAAACTTCCCAAAGTCTTGTTAACAATATCTAGTGTTATCAGGCGCACAAATGTTGATTCACTATAGTCCTCGTCAACAATATCAGTGGTTCCAAACCTACAGCAGCCTTGTCGCCTCCACCTCCGGACATAAACATCAGCGCATAAACATGTAGTTTTGTAGACAACATGGTACATAGCCTGACATGACAAATTTGACAAAACATATCTGTGGTTTGCATTAAAAAATGATCTGCCAACATTTTATCTTGGTGCCAGGGCAAATACTTAATTCTGACAAGATTACAAAAAATATAGTTGCTGTGTTCATCGTTTCAATCATTCTCAGAAGGTCAATTTGGGACTCAGGACCTCAGGGCAGTAGCCCGCGTTTTGCCTGTATGTCTCTTAGATATTTATAAATCATATAATTTTTTTGTCCTAGCTCGATTTCCCTTTTGCTTTCTAAGATAGACAGAGCTGGATCAAAATGCAGGAGAGGTGGGCAGCCACCACAGTGCCTTGGGTTTTCACTCCTTTCACGTCAGCGAGCATGTTAGCATGTAACCTAGTGATCTGTGAATAGCGGCGGCTGATTGCATTAAAAAAAAACAACCTTCAATTAACACTCGAGTAAACAAGATTAACCCGACGAGCCTCCAACATGTTTCTTTCCAGCGGAGGGGCTGAGGTGACCCCTTTTAAAACCCCGCCATCTGCTGTATGAAATGCGTGCGTCTCACTCGCGCGATACGATCAGCAATTTATCTATCAGACCGGAAGACTCTCGGCGGAGCGATGTGGCATGCCCGTGGAAGATTTACTGTTTGAAAGAGAGGTGACGGCGTAAAAGCTGCGTTTACCTCCTGCAAACACTCTGCAAACACCCAGCGACACATGCAATATTAGCGAAAAGACAAGTCTGCCTGTGTAATTCACAGAGAGGAAATGCACTGAGTCAAGCTGTCCCTTTGCTCTACGGCACACGGCAGAGCTGTCACACTCAACCAAGCAGGGAAAGACATTGCCCGCTCCGGATTCAAAGTGTACTGCAGGGAGGTGGTTACATGTGATTAAAATGTAGTTAACTCCTCTCCATGTAATTACCGAGCCTGCATAAATATTAACGTTGCTGTGATTGTGCTTGATTGGATTATCGATTAACTGTTTCTCATAACGTGTCCACTCTCTCCTTACAGCCACTGATGATGACAAACCAGCAAATGTGTTTTAAATGGTACAATGGCAGATTGAAGCTACGCTGATCAAAATGAGAAATGGTGCCACACTTAGAATATAACCCAACTCTGCAGTTTCCCAAAACATCTTTAAGATTTTATTTCAAAATGGTGTTGTGGCTCTGTTGGGTGAGGCAGTGGCTAGTTTTAATGCCTTTTACATCAGGGTACCTGTTCAGGTTGACAAGCAAATGTATGTTCACATCCGGACTTTCCCAACAAAACACATTGTACAGGTATGAGTCCAAGAAGTAAAACAAACCTCCCGAATGCATTACCTTCCTCACCAAACATTTGCAAAGGCAGTTTTTAAACTGCTTTCAAACCTGACTCATCTCTACTTGTGTACTATCAATCAGTCTTCCTCTGCTCTGCGTTATGTTGGAGTATTAATGTGTTTCTTAGCGTTAAACTCCAGCGAAAACCTGAAACTGACGCATGAACTTTTGAAATGTATTTGAAATTAGCCTCAAAATTGACATGATAATAACCTCTAAAACATAATTTAATTAAAAATAGTCTACTTTTTACCAGTTAATGAATAGCTTGTCATATGTTTAATACATTTCAAGAAAACTCATCATTTTAACTTCAACTACTTTCGTCTTACCTTCCCTCCGCAGGCCACTAAGTCAGTGAGTTGTTGGCAGACAGAGAAATGGAGAGAGCCTAATTGCTGGTTGTAAAATTGGCGAGAATGTAAATGGCAAGACAAAAAAAAAAAAAAAAAAAAAAGAATAATAATTGTTGAAATTAAGCTGCAACAATTCACTTCCCTTTAGTGGCCTGCTGAAGGGGTTAACGCTGAAACTGTGTGGAAATCAAAATGGCATGACCAACAGAAGTTAAGAAACCAGTTGGATGTTTCCTGGAAATTGATGAAAAAAAATGACCAGCTATTTATTTAAAATGTCAGAATGTTATTATCAAACCACGCTGGGGGGCTTTTTCAATAACTTTGTGGTAATAGTGGCAATTTTCAATTTTCAATTGTTACTTGGTAATTACCACCTACTGACCATGACATTCCTGGACCTGTAAATTGTTACCTGTTCGCAGCCCTCTATTGGACTTAACAGTTTTAATTTAATTTAATTGGTGGAGGGGCTGATTGCAATGTGTTGTATTGTTGCCACTGAACCCTGCTGCACCAAAGAGCAAGACGCCCGCTCACCTGCGGTGTGTCGGGGGAGTATTAGAAGGTTGTGTGTGGCGGTGCGATCTACCGGCTGCTCTTTGTTCCGCTATCTTCAAGCGGCTGATGTCGCGCTTATGACACTGACTTGCAACCGACTTCCAGAGTGATAAGAAAAGGTTTAGCTCGTCTGTGTAAAGGGGTTGAATGTCAGAGACGTTTGAAGCAGTCAGGCAGATTCTGTTGCACCGCAGGTCCCCGTTTGCCCGAGGTGTGTTAACTGATATGAATTGTGGCTGGATCCTGCAGAATAGAAGCTGCCTTTTTTTCTTATTTGACTTGTAATGTTCTGTATCTGACAGCCAAAACTGTTAAGGGCCCGATCGTCTATCATGCAACCCAAGCTGTTAAAAAACAGACATTTATGATCAAACCTGCCGATGATTCAATAACTCAACTGCCCTTTCGGAGATTAAAAGGTTTGGGGCAGGAGACGGACTCATTTGGTCTCGAGTCATTCTAGCGCTTACATGCTGCTTTATGCTGATCAAGGTTCTTGTACTTTCCCCCCTCTCAGTCTACAGGATTGGATATCGGAGATGTTGAACCCGGTTGTATCTGTTTCAGGGTGCAGGGTGATACCACTTTGATCCAAAGTGCTTTGGTATCGGGTGTAAGAGGTTGTCTTGTGAGTTGTATCCGAGTACATCTGCAGTGTTAGGTTTAAATTGGCCAGACTTTTTAAAGGTGAGGGTCTAAAACCGTCTCTGGTTGTATGTTTTATCAACACACTATAACACAATATTGTGACATGCGAATAACACTGTGGAAAAGGCCAGGGGTTCTTAGATTAATTAGTCTAATGTTTTGACACTCTTGTGACCCTTAAGGACGTGTTTGCTAAGATTTTATGAATTAATGGTATGGCCCTTCAGATCCTAACCCTAGAAACAAGTTGATTCAGGTTTATTGCAGTTTTATTTGCAGCTATGATCGAAAGTGAGAGCACCCGAAATATTGTAATAAAACTGAGGAAGCACAATAATGCACTGATCTGTCGACTTCTGTTTTCTCCTCTAAAAAAGGTGGTCCAACCGGGTTCCTCTGTTTAGCCTGAATGTTCCCCCGACGGCTCTTGTTGCTTTCCAAATCTGACTTCTATTCAGTGATGTACCAGTGTTCCCCTGCCTCAGTAATTAACTGAAAAAAGCAAAAGAAATAAACCATAATTATACTTTAAACACATCCAAAGCAACACATTTATTTTTTAAAAATGTACCCCGTGGACCCCATGTTGCTCACTGCTCGGGGAGCGTATCGTCACATGAGGGTACAAACTTTGTCAGCATAAGTTAAGACTCAGTTGTCAAACTGCTGTTTCCAAGGTCATGAGCAACCTCCAACGCTCCATTATCTCATCTTATGATCATCCATCACCGTGCTGGTCAATTCTGCTCGTCTGCTCTTTTGTAATTAGGCTCACACATAGAGATGATCATTATAATACCCTCATGAATTGATGATATATGGCCTCGTATGTCTTCCTGGATAAGCAGGATGGTGCATTCCTTCTGCAGCGATGGAAGTTAAGATGACCGTAGGCTTAGATGATGTAAGTCGAGGAGTTTTTCTTAAGGAATAAAAAACTTAACTTTACAGTCACAAGCAGCAGTGACACCGTTTCTAATTTTCTCGCTTGTGGCATGCGGTACAAAGAGAACATATGCCAAAAAGGAATCTTTGGCATCGCTGGAATGTCTTTGGGTTGCTGTCGAGTTGTGCTTGGGTGGCATTGGTTGTTGGGTTTTGTACGGACTTGTGGGGTCTGTGCCGGCTCAGATGTGTGCTGCTGATTAGGCTAGGGGGCTGGGGCGACATGCCAGGCCCTGGAATGGGTTACATTCAGGACTGGTGGAGGTGTTTTGACTGTTGGTCTCACAATTTTTGACCCTACTGTATGTATTGGATTAATTATAGCATTCCATGAGTCCATTTAATGCATTTTGGAAGAAGTCATTATACGTACATGAAAAGCTACCTGCCTACTATAAGCACAAGCGAGTGTACACTGTGTAGTCCGTCCACCATCTTGATTCGGTACCTCTGTAAGTGGTTCTTTGGCTCAGTGAACGTGGTCCGTCTACACTACGGGCTGTAAGTCACCCTTTAGTTAGATCCACCGCAGCTGAATTAGTCAAGATCTCAGTTTTTCCCGCCGGACAGAGGGATTAGAGTTCTCTATATCTCTAATCTGGGGTTGGAGTAGCGGTCGAAGGAGCTTGCACAGGAGGCACTTCCTGTGACAGGAGGATGTAGAGAGAGGAGAATCAATTACAGAGAGAGAGAAAGAGAGAAGAGAGAGGAGAGAGAAGAAAGACTGGTAAAGATGTAAAAGGGTAGGGAAAAGAAAAATACAGCAGGACGGAGGAGGCCGGGACAAGGGAGAGAAAAGACGGAGAGGAGAATCAATAGACTTGGTTCAATAGGTTCACCGGCATGGTTTGTGCCAAGGAGGAAACCTATTCATGTGTGTGTGGGAATGTGTGTGGGCAGAAGTGTCTTTGAACATGTAGCAGTAACAGTGTGTGTGTGTGTGTGTGTGTGTGTGTGTGTGTGTGTGTGTGTGTGTGTGTGTCAGCGCTACATAGCTCCAGGTTTTCTTGATCTGGTCACTGTTGGTCAAATGGGATTTTCCTCAATTTTATGGCTAACAGAAAGTAATAGCAGGGGACTTCTGTATGGCTCAGGAGTCGGCGAGACAGTGTGTGAGAGAGAGAGAGAGAGAGATTAGAGGGGTGGGCGAGCAAAAGGTAAAGATTCAATAAAAGAAAAGGAGAGACGGAGAGAGAAAATGAACTAAAAATTAAGAGAACCCACCCCGAGGCCCGCTCGGTCATTCAGAATTCATTCCCTCTAATGGAGCCGCCTCACTTTAAATCACGGCAGGATCGATGCAGATCTACACTGAGGGCTTGTTGTTGAGCGGCTGCTGACTGAAACAGTATTCACACACAAATCAAGATCAACCTATTATGGTCCATACCTGACCCTTTTGGGTTTTTTTGTTTTTTTTTCACTTTTTGGATTAATACGGAAGATCGACATGGTTTCCTTAATTTGCTAACGACTATGTCAAAGCGGAACACGCAGATGAAGGACTGGATTAACCCGCGAGGAGGCCTCGGGCACATTTGCACTCCGGCTCACTACGTACCACAGACTTGATCAAACGTACACTTATTGCATACAAATGTTCCGCATGAAATCCTGATATGTACTGAGAATATAGAGGGATCTCTCTGCTGCATGGCCCATACTCATTAACACCCATATGCCCATGTATAAATCAAACATTTGGCGTACGTTATACCCCAGGGGCTTACCTCTTAGGCTCTTTCTTCATTAGCAAAATTATTCTAGATGATTATTATCTACAGTTGGTCCTACAGCTCTCTTCTTGTGTCTCATCATATAAAAATGATTCTTAAGATTCCTCGGCAGACTTAATTACAGATGTATAATTGACGTACCAATTGGAATCAGGATAGATGAGACTTAAGATTTAAGATTGGCTTTATTCACCTGACAACGGGGGAATTCATTTGTTACAACAGCTCGAGATGCAACAGTACAGGAAAAATAATCAGAAAAATATGCATTGAGTTCAATAGAAAATAAATAGAAAAAAACAAAACCAAAAAAAAAAAAAACAAGGTATTTACAAATACAAAAAAGTGAATGGGAAGTGATTGCTTAGGTAGTGCTTGAGTTTAATAGTGATGGCTGTGGCGATTCCGCAAGCTTAACTTAACAATATGAGGGCATAAGAGGGGGTCCTGAGGTGTATCTCACAGCTAATTTTCCCAAGGAAATTGTCCTGGGATCTTCTTAAAGGTATCCAGTGGTTTCACACTTACAAATGTTGAAATGCAGATTTGAACTGCGATTGCCGGCTTCCAAGCCTCATCTTCTGTAACTGCACCACCGCCCCCCTCCACCTCCCAACATGAAGGTCAGGCAACAAACGTAATGTGAACATGATATGAGACTTTTTGTAGATAACCTATGATAGGTACAAATGTGAACATATCTGAAGTTTAAAGAGATGTAAACTTCCAAAATGTGTTCCGACTGGGCTTAAACTGGTGATCCACTCAGGCTGGCAGCCTGGCGTTGTTTCTACACATCAGGATTCTGTAAGGAATGGATAAACCGATCCAGGATGTGTATGGAAGATAATGATCCAGCTGTCTTTGTGACAGCAGTGCCAACAATGATATCACTTGGAAACGCTAGCTGGGTCAAAGTTGTGGCTGTTTTCTGATTTAAGCAAATGAAACAAAAACCAGACAATAGCTAAGAGTTTGAAGGGTTAGATGTAAAAGCAGGAGAATCACACACATTCTATGTGTAACCACCTTCAGTGCAGCATTTTTTTTTATTTTTTTTTTTACATTTTATTCTAATTATAGGGTGGAAGGAAAAGAGGCAGTAAATAAGAAAGGAAGGTGTTAAAGGTAGAAGAGAGAAAAGGAAGGAGCTATGCACAAAGAAAAAAAGAATGATGAGGGAAATGATATGGGACATGACAGAAACACAGTGACCTGAGAGTAGACAGGAAAACTAATCAATCAATCATAGTAAAACAAAATGGAGAACTACAGGGACCACGGCTAACATCCAAACTAGGGGTGTGCATTGGCACTGCCCTCAAAATTCGATTCGATTACGATTCACCAGGTAACGATTCGATTCAATTCGATTCTACAATGCATTGCGATGCATCAAAATTCCACTGCACACAACAAGGCAAACTTTTCATCAGTCATGAGGCAATACAAGCAGTCAGATATTGAACAACAGATTTTATTGGCTGCTATGTGTGTATTATCACTCTCCTGTTTCCCCAGGTGTTCCCCTCTGTTAATCCAAACCCGCGGACAGTTTATAATCATATAGATGCTGTTATAATGTGGAGTGATTAAGATCCTGACCCACCAAACATCCTGGAAAGTGACGAAGTTAAGTTTTTCACGTTATACATAATCACCATCAGTAAACAGGACACTGTCTGACTCTGTCACTCACGGGGACGGAGGCTGTTTTCTGGGGGAAAGTTTCCTGAAGTCTCAGTCCGGAGGGCTGACGGTCGCGGTGATTTATTTTCGTCACAAACACTTGGTGACAGACGCTGGTTTTTGAGCAAAAATGTGAGGAAGAGTCGGTAGGACAGGCGGGAGGACAGACGCTTCTCCGCGTACTGCTGTGGTATTTGTTTTCCTCACATAAGTTGCCAAAGACAGTTAGTTACTACGTTACTGTTGTTCAGTCCTGTAACGTTGCTTTGTGGTACATTTCTCTGTATTTAGTTGAGTGAAGGACCTGTGTAGTTATCAGACTGCACGACCGACACGCCCTCGCTCCGCGCCTCTAGATTATCCGTTCACACTGGGACGGCTCACCAATAATGCGGCCCTGATGTTGTTGTTATGCTAGCTAGTGCTGCCGCTTAGCATGTAGCTACAGGCTGCGCATGTTATTGCAATGTTGCTCCGGAAATGCCCCCAGAAGTAATTGAAACTTCACAACTTTATTGTCTATTCAAGGCCAGAAAATAAACGGTGACATAATCGATTATGACACGTTGCCGCATCGATGCTGAATCGTGCATGCCCCGCATTGCGATGCATCGCCAAATCGATTATTGTTGACACCACTAATCCAAACATACAAAACACTGGAGTGAGGGAGGGATCTAAGGAAGTAACAAAGAAAAATATCAATTATTAATTACTGATACAGAGCGGAAGATGGTTAAAGATGATGGGGATGATCAGGGACAGGAAGAAAGACATGGTGTCCTGAGCTGCACAATGCAATATGAAATAAATGTCAAGAAGCATTTATCTTGTTCCAACTACACCTATTTTTCTTCAAGTGCACCTTTAGCAGAGTCTTAGCTGCAGCCTGCATACTTTTTTTCAAATTATATAAATTAAGTGCTATTACAGATGAATAGAAGAAAAATCTCTGGTTCAGTTCCGTGAGGTTCTGAGATGTAGCTCGCAGACAAGGTTTCCCAGTAAAAAAACACATTTTAAAAACTTGCAATAACCATAAACATCACAAATAAAATAATAAAAGCCTGTAAAGACCTTAAAACAATCGAGCAATTCTCTCTACATCATGGTGACGCATCAGTTAATAAGTCCCGAGCGGTCAATCGTTATTTTATTGTTTTAGACGATATAGACAGTAAAAGAGTGAATGGATGAAGGAAAAGTGTGATTGTTACAGGATATTGTGGAGAAGCTCTTCCTCTTCCTGCTCGACACTCACGCACAGTTTTTTTACTCCCTGGTGAAACAATGAGCAGCTAACATTCGCTCGCTGATCGATTTGTTCGTCTGTTTACTTGTTTTTCCAGCTTCACATTGATTCCTCTCTGCCATCTACATTTTTGTCCTTGGTACTTTTTTTTTGGGGCCAAGGGAAACTTCATGCAAGTTGCATTAGACCTTCGGCATCGCTCCAAACTCTTCTTACTTCTTCATTCCAGTTGATGTCTGAAGGGCCTGGGGGTCATATAGTAGAAAAAGATAGAATGCAGCAAGCTCAGTAATTGGTACAGTCTGATAAATAAAACATGCACGTGAATTAATAAGTTGTCTGTATGGATTGCTTTAATGGCAACACAATTTAGGTAAATACTGAAGCAATACTAATGTTTCTCAAATCAGGAAATTATGATAATATCAATTTGGTGTTTGAAGACCACATGAGGGGAGTTAGCAACGGTAGACTTTCAAAACAAAGCTTGCTGACAAAATAGTTCATATATTATGACCTTTAAACTGTTATTTTTGCCATTGGTTAGGTTTAGGCACTAACATGACTTGATTGGTTCAGGACAAGGATTTACTTGACTACATTCAGTCTCGTAAGTTATGTCATTTACAAACGCTTACTTACTTGTGTTACAGAAATGAAAAAAAAAACAAACAAATCAGGTAGAGAGGCAGCTGAAGCCTTAAACCAACCTGGCGGCTGTATTTGATGGATCAGGAATGAAAAAACAGGCTGAAAAAAAATCTGGCAAGCTGCTACCTATTTACACGTCCAGCAGACGTGGAACAACGTCAGAAATTATTTGCAAATAATTTTCCTGTTAAAACACATGATTAGTTCATCTTTCTTTCAAGATTAAAAAGGTGAGGTTGAACATGAATTATTCACTTTGGACAAAGCAAAAAACACAGACCCAACACAAGGTCCATTTAGTAGTGTTTTGTCAAAACTTCTTATCACGCTGGACCTCTGAACATCCAAGACCCCCAAGGGAAATGTCTTTGTTGTTTTCAGCTGTGTGGCAGCGCACCTGTACAGGCAATCCAGTTGGTTAGAATTACTTATTCACCTTCTGAAGTGGGATCATTTTTGAAGGCCCGATTATCTGAAAAAAATTCAATTTAACTAATTTAGATTTTCATGGTTTTCACACACCAATGACAGTACTGGTTCAGTTAACAAATCACGCTGGCGAGCAAATTCAACATCGTTGGCAAGGAAATTCAACATCGTTCTTCTCTCGGAGTGGCTTATTGTAATTACGTTATTTGCAGCTTATAGTTATAGTTGCAGGTCTTACCATCTATCTGACATTGGTTGATAATGCATGCCTTTATTTAATGAGCATAGACATTAGGTGTGAAATCACCTCAACAATATCCCACCCAGTGTTATTAATAACAATAATAATAACAACAACAACAACAACAACAACAAAACAACAACAATAATAATAAAAATTCATACTAATATAGAAGAAGAAGAAGAAGAAGAAGAAGAAGAAGAATAGACTTTATTTATACAGCAAAAAAGCAGACTTAAGAAAGTGCTTTGATAATCAATCAAAAGCAGGAAACTCAGGGTGACAATAATACGGAACAAACTGAGTCGAACCGAACACAAGGACGAGAAGAAGAAGAAGAAGAAGAAGAACACAGAGTAGACACAAAACTCTAAAAAAGTCAATATGAGTCTTTACGAGTGAAATGGAAGTGATAAAGCGGGCAAAATCACCGCAAAAGACGAGATGGGGATGAGAAAAAGCAATGCAAAGATATAAAGAAATAAAAGAAATCAAATCAATAAAGGACGATAAGCAGACAGCATCTTATAGATGCACCTGCAAATCCATTTTCCCACCTACATTCCATCATCACATCGCTACATCGCTGCACACGCGTCGCCAAACCCGGCCACAGATTTTCACTGAAATATTCATTTCTGCCATTAAAATGCCCACATACTCCTCTGCACATTGCTCACCCAATCTCCAGCACGCACTTCATACCATTTAGATGTAATTTAGCTAGATAACGTACACATCTACACCCCCAGCGCACACAGTAAAAATCCAATTTCTCCTTCAAATGCAAAAAAAAAACTCCTCTTGCTTCGCAGCCTGTCATGTCGTTTCCTTCAAAATCAGCTAACGACCTCGCCACCCCATCTCAATTCGCCCCTCTTCCTCCACCAATCTCGCCAATCTGCGCCGCCATTCCGGCCTGTTTGATTTGCTTGATTTTCCATTTACACATTTCCCTGATGCCGACTGGGAGCGCCTCGCGCCACACTTCGCTGTGAACGGGACCAAATTCATCCGCGGGGATAATTTACATGCAGATCTTGAATTCATTTTTGAGCCCATTTACACTCAGATTGGATGTTTTTGCTCTAGTCTGAAAACAATCAAATCACCCGGGAGTGTTGGAGGAGGTCCGTGATGAATATTGTAATTTTTGGGGGGGAGGAAAGGGGGAGGCTGCAGGTGCCAAGGAGGGAAAGGAAGTGTGGAAGGTGAGGGAGCAAAGGTGAGCGGATGGATGGATTCGGGGATGAAGAGCAAATCTCCTGGCTCATTTCTTTTCCACGCTCGTCTCGACTGAGCTCTATTTAGCGTCCGCCAAAGCGCGTCTCCATCTCATTACCCGCCTTAATAAGCAGCCATCTTTCGGGATTCTTTTATGCAGTTTCAAGTGTACGTAATGATCGTGCCGGCGTTGACCGCAGGCCCGGGTGGACGAGGAACAAGGGGAGGAGAACGAGAACGAGGGACAGAACGGGAGGGACGAGAAGTGCCTGACGAAACGCTCCTCCACCGCTTATTTTTTCCTTTTCTGTGCTGCTCAGCTGAACTCTATTTGGATTCTATCACTGAATCTCTCCATTTAATTTCCTTCCTAATTAGCTGCCTTTCATTCCTGCGAAATGTGCTGTCTGCTGCCCAGTCTAGCTGCTGCAGTCTGTTGACATGCCAGCACTCCGAGTGTGTGTGTGTGTGTGTGTGTGTGTGTGTGTGTGTGTGGCTGCGGGGAGGGCCAGTCAGTGCTGAAGAGTGTGTGTGTGTGTGTGTGTGTGTGTGTGTGTCTGAGACTAAATCAATAGCCGGTTATCAAGATAGGGCTGGTTAAGGGCTTCTCTCTCCAAGGAGGAGAGTTAAGGCCTCTTAGAAAAAGGCTCACGGCAAAGTTCATGTTTATTCACAAGCGCACGCATGCGCACACACACACACACACACACACACACACACACACACACACACACACACACACAGCACAGGCTGGGTACAGTTTAGCGATTCTGAAATGAAGCAAAGATCCCTGAGAGGCTCCAGCGGGTCATACTATTTATATCAGTGAGTGTGTACATGTGTTCTCTGCATTAATCAGTGTGTGCGTGTGTTTGTGTGTGTGTGTGTGTGTGTCTGTGTCGGGCATTAGTCTGGCTGTTCAGCTGAATGGGCGCACCTGTACATAGGTTCTATTCCTGTCTGGATGTGGTTAACGGCGAATCTCTCATACAGCGTGACACTGTGTGTGTGTGTGTGTTAGCGCGTGTTGCATCTGTGTATACGCAGTTGTGTGCGCCTGTGTGTGTGTGTGCGGGCTGCGAAGGTGTGTGACGTTTAATGATTTTGACAATGAGTCGGTGCATGTCAGACCTGTGGGAACATTTTTCGAGTCAATATTTCAATACAACACCCACAATCCCCCGCAGCAAAGACAGGAAGTGTAAACAGGAGGCGTAATAAGGGAGGGATTTTTGTCAGACCGGGTTGATATATGGAGGTTAACAAGGTGCGTGTGTCACAGTGTGTGTATTTATTTGTGTGTGTGTATGCATGTACAGTGTTCTTGAATGATTTCTATAAACGCCTGTATTTTTCCTCACTGTACTCAGAGCCTGGCAAGCTACACACTCACCACCTCCACATAGCTGAGGTATGTGAGCTGCTCTACAAAACAGTCATTCAGCGTATCTATCTAACACAGCAGTAGAAGCGAGGTTTACACTGTGTATGGATGGTTACGACATTACTCTCTGCTGTGTTCAACCACGGCTGAAGCAACCATTCTTACCTAGGCATGAAAAGCATGTGTGAAGATACATCAGGGAGGTGATAACAGGAAGAATCGAGCAGGTTCGAAGCCCATGCGAATCAAATGGTAAATCGTGAGTTGAGAACCCCTTTAATCACTGGTAATTTATGTCAAATCATCCTAAAAACTCCTATCCAAGTCTTACCCGAAGTAAAGCCGAAGTAGTTGTTGAGTCATCTGGAGCACAGGCATGGTAAGGTTACAGTCCGAATTTCCCCTCAAGCAGTCGGAACCATCGTTAAGTGCAAAAAGCATTCGGCTCCAGAAGTTTGAACACAGTGAAATATTTATTTGTCACTCTCAAGTTAACTCCTGAGTATCGTTATGCAAAAGTTAGTCTGCAGATGACCTGTACCCGGACCACATCGTACACAAATGTAATAGCAATATTACTGAAAATGAACACTTTACAGGCGTGTTTCAAAATAAATATCCAGGCTCCAGGCAAAAAAGATCCTGATGACTGGTTGTCTTAGGGAATAAAGCTGTGATCAGGTTAAGGTATGGGAATCGACCATGGGAACAGACTTTGACAAAATGGAACAAGTTGTTCTGTTAAACTTAAACGTGACCTATTTTCTTCAACAGTCTCTGAATACCTGAGCCTCCCTCCTGTTGGCTTTAAACAGTGATGTTACAGCGTATTGCAACAGTGACCCAGCGGCCAAAGAAATGGTATCAAAAGGTCCAGAAGAAGCCCCTAAAACCACTTCTTTGTAATCCACTTCTGTGCTGATGATTTATATCTTAATTAAGTTCCATGCAGTCATACCTTGCAGAATACGTAACTTCCAGCTATGGGGCAGTGATAGCGCAACACAGAGGGATGTTTTTTTTTGCCAGAAGAACTGGGAGAGTTTGGAAAATGCTGAGGATCAAAGCCACAGAAGTGGATCCCCCTGCGTGATTTGAACTGAGATGGTACAAACATTTCAGCGCATACCTTAAGGAAAATGTGAGGTAAGAATGTGGTATTTAACGATAGAATGTGTAACATTTCTGCATTAAAGTGTCTTAAAATGACTTGACATATTTATGTATTTTGTTGAGTTGTGTTCTTAAACCCAGGTAAAGCTGTAATTTCACTCAAGGTAATGGTGCATTTCATTTGTTCGTCTTCCATAAAAGTCTCAAATGACACTAACCGAAACCTGCACAAAAGTTTAAAACATTTTCTTGTCCACGAACGTTTCTGCCTGACTCATGTAGATAGACCTTCATTGGCAATGGTAGTTTTTTTAAGAATGAGGACAACGACTCCCATGATCCCACGCTACGTTATGTGTTTTATTTTGTTTTGCGATTGAGAGACCCATAGTGGCAGACATGCTGTCCATTTTAAGGTGAAGTGTGTAAGAATTGGTCACCTGTCTAATTATGGCAGCATCTAACCTGTAACTGGAGCTGCCACTAGCTAGAAAGCTCAGTTAGCCATGCAACTAGCGGTCCAGACTGGAGGCTCGCAGTATCAGGATAGGGTTGGTGTTTGCACCACTAGTACAGGAATGTTGGACTGGAGCGAGCCGGGGCTAGCTGTTTAGCATGCTAACTTCGATAGATGTCTCTGCAACACAATACATAGCTGTCATTGTGTCAAAACTGTTATGTCTGCACATTCTGTTGATAATTAAACATTTTGAATGATTTCAACTAAAATTCTTACATATTCCCCTTTGAAATATAGATTTTCAGTGGTTGACTCTTAAACTGACTCTATCTATAATCTTTAAAAACATGTGTAAAGTGGAGTTTATCAGCCTTTCAATGGTATTAAATATGTTTCCGTAACCCTGATTCCTCAAGGACATTTCCTTCCTCTGAGCCAACGGGCAACGATTGTAGGCAAGTTATTTTTTTGTTGTTCAGACTCATTGTCTTCTGTTATAATTTCTATTTAATCTTTTAAGTGTTTTGGACACATCTATCACATCATCAGTAAATTGGATACATGATTACATCTCTTTTACACTGACAAATACCTCAGAAAGTATTATGATAAAGGCTGTAACTTCCTCCGGAAATCATCTGTCTGAGTTCACAGTTAAACAGAGCCAAATTGTAACTGCCGTTTTCTTAAAATTCTGTCATCCAGTCTCAGACAAACTACATGTAAAACTGGGAGTATGAATGATCCAGACTCTCCTAAATCAAATGATGTGTGGCACTCGATGCCGACTCCCAGAATAGGGTAGGAAAGATAGGGCTGGTAACACATACCATGTGCAAAAAAATGGAAGTGTCTCTTTGAATCTAAAAAACATCAAGTCTCACTTTTACATGCCAACTCGCTCCACCATGTTCCAAACAGAAAGTGTCAAAAAGTGTATATCCACTGTGGAGCTTAAGTCGACTCCGCCACTACACAACACTTCGCTCACAGCAAATGGTTTGCAACAGCATCTCAAGGTTATAATTCAGAGGAGAAAAGCAATCTGTGTCATTGTCTACTTCAGCGGAATCCAACCTTTAAACATAACTTTGACAGATGACAAAACATAACAGGCGGTGGAAGGGAATCTCAGGCGTCTTTGTTCCTCCCCAGGCTATTTTCCCAAAGTGAACCACGGGAGGCTGTAAAAACAACCCACTACCTGGGGATTTATGACTTATGACTTTATATGTAATGCAGCATTCAGCAAAGGTGAGGGTTAAGGTTAGCCTCAGGGAAAGTAGTCGGCACAAGGCCCCTCAGAATTATAGCAAGATGAAGATGTGTGTGTGTGTGTGTGTGTGTGTGTGTGTGTAAAAGTTGCCCTGCGGAGGATTTCATCCCCCGACTAAAGGCAGCGTGTCATATATTGACGCACAGCTGGATGCATTCCCTGAACTATAACTGTGAGAGCTGCAGTAATATGACGAGATTGAAGCAGACATTAAGGTCATGCTATAGAGACGAGCTACGAATGAAAAAAATCCTGCATATGGCTGTGAAGGTCATTTCTGGGCCAGTGGCCACCGTTATGACCGAGTTCTGATTGGCTGCAGCGTGTCCACGTACTCCCCTTTAATGTATGGCAAGACTACGCACCTCTAACTCTGCTGGTTAATCACTGTCGCCTTCTTCGCTGCTTGATTGTCTGCTGCTGACATCATTTCTGAATTATTGCTGTTACATAAGCCGCTGGTCTTCAAATATGCATTAGGGTGTCTCTCTAGAAGAACATCGTTTATGTAGACTCAGACACTGGGTCAGTTTGTAGGCAGGGGATCATGGTCTCCCATATAAATGAGGGCAAGTCACTCACATAAAATATCCCCCTATAAAGCATTAATCTCTGTCCGTTGCTGAGGAATCAAGGATGTGCAGTGTCGAATGCAGCGTGATTTGGGCACAAGACACGTGATCCCTCTCATGCGATCTCATGGGGAAGCAGATGTAAACAAAATGGAGATTAGCGTGGTGCAACAACTTGCTGTAGAAACATGTTGCAGTGAGATAAATAAACAATAGCAGAAGATTAAAAGAGTCCAGATGAGTGGAGAGACTCAGTCAACACAGGTTTTTTTCTATTCTTTAGAGTAAACTCGAGATTAGATCTTAAGTTTCTGTCCACAGCAGGATGATGGCTGATGTTAGCCTCAAGGGCTAAAATGTCTGCCATTGCTTGGCAACACCATCAGCCGTTCTAGGACGCCTCTTATTGGTTGTTGCGGTCCGGCTCAAAAATTATTGATGTTATTTTCCAGTTTTTTAACTGTAAATAACATATATATGTGTAATTTCTTTGACTACTTGAGTATTTTCATGTTATACTGAACTATACTTCCACCGTGATTCATTCAAAAGAAAAAAGATTGTAGTCTGCGCTAAAATCATACCACAAAATATGATCTGTTGTTACGACCCAACAGCACAACATAATAAATACTTTTTCATTTAAAACCTTCAGGCCATTTTGTTGCTGGTGCATCTGTTTTGCCAATTAAAGTTAGTTTGTGCAACGTTTGACTGGAGAAATGACACTGTTTTCTTCACAAAAATGGGACAAAACGGAAAAAAGAACAGATCTTGTCTCCTGATATATACAGCCTAATGCCATCTGGAAATAAACAGTCTCTTCACCAGTCAGTAAGACTCCTGTTTCCCAATGCGCACACATCTGACACAAAGTCTGTGTTTAGGGAAAGATTATAAGCCTTTCCATCAGTGATTTTCAGTATTAACTTTCTCACAAGTTCTTTGCAGGCACGGAGAAGATAATAAGCATTGGTAGAGTACACTTACACCCAGAACACACAGAGTACTTTGAGCGATAAGGAGCATGCACCGATGTTTGCCACCAGTGAGATGTGTAAGATGTGACTCACCGTCTCCCCTGTTAGTTGCAGCTGCCACTAGCTTACGCTGGCTAATGTTAGCTAAATTTAGACACTGCTACAAGAACTGAAATTACTGAGTTCGCTCAGTCACTGACTCCTCTGTACTTATGTGCCGTTACACTGCATTTAAGGATGACATCTCAGAAAGTTTTCTTTTGTGGAGAGTCCACACATGGTTGAGGATGGGGCATACGATGTGAATAGAATGTGCCATGAGGCGATGAAGCACCTCCAGATGCCGTCGTTTGGATTGTTGATGGAAGATAATAGATACAGCCAGTGTTATGACATATGTTGTACGCTGCCAATGTATCCCTTTTTTTTTTTTTATCAAATATGACAACACTGTATTCGGTAAATGATCTGCTGAGAGGTAAAGAAACCTTGAGGATAAAGGCAAGGCAAGGCAAGGCAAGTTTATTTGTATAGCACAATTCAGACACAAGGCAACTCAAAAGTGCTTTACAGGCACACACAAATTACATTAAAAGACATAAACATTTCATTTAAAAGACATTAAAAATTGCATTAAAAAAAAATAAAAAATTAAAAAATTAAATAATAATAATAATAATAATAATAATGAAAAATAAATAAAAATAGCATTTTAAGACCAGTAAAAACATTAAGAGACAAACATCAAAATAAGTAGGCTAAAATAGAGAAGCTTTAAAAGAAACAAGACTGTAGAGTCAGAGTAATAATGCAGTTCAAAGACTTGAATTGCTTCAGTTAAAAGCAGTGGCAAAAAGAAATGTTTTAAGTCTTGATTTAAAAGAGGTGAGTGTTGGAGCAGACCTGCAATTTTCAGGGAGTTTGTTCCAAATATGTGGTGCATAGTAACTGAAAGCTGCTTCTCCATGTTTACTTCTGACTCTGGGGACTGAAAGCAGACCGGTACCTGACGATCTCAGAGGTCTGGATGGTTCATAACGCGGCAGCAGATCAGAAATGTATTTTGGCCCGAAACCATTCAATGCTTTATAAACCAACAACAGGACTTTGAAATCTATTCTTTGATAGACAGGAAGCCAATGTAAAGATCTAAGAACTGGAGTGATGTGATCTACTTTTTTGGTTCTTGTTAGGACTCGAGCAGCAGCGTTCTGAATCAGCTGCAGCTGTCTGATGGAGTTTTTAGGGAGTCCTGTAAGGACACCATTACAGTAGTCGAGTCTGCTGAAGATAAATGCGTGAACAAGTTTCTCTAAATCCTGCCGACACATAAGCCCTCTTATCCTGGATATATGCTTAAGGTGATAGTAGGCTGACTTTGTAACTGTCTTAATATGGCTGCTGAAATTCATGTCTGAGTCCATAGTCACACCAAGGTTTCTGACTTGGTCTGTAGTTTTCAACATTACATACTGATTCATCGTGCATTTGAATTCTCAAGAATAGACAGAATTTGTAGTCCTTCACCTCTGTTAGTGGAGAAAAACACTCTCTGGTAGAGGTTAAAGACCTGCATTTAAGAGAGAATATCTCAATTTGGATCTAACTTTCATACTTCTGTTGATCATTTCTGTTGGTTTTGATCATATTGAACTCACCATAAAGTGATATGGGGGAACACATCAGTGAATAGCATGATGTTATGTACTTCGATACAGTGGATGGCGGTGTGGTTTCTAGACCGCCAGTAAAAACCGACAAAGAAGAGGAGGAGGACAATTCAGCTCAGTTGGATTGACACGGAACCTTCTCTGCAAAGAAGACGGCTGGCCTCATCATAGAGATCAAGCCCACAGGAGGAGCGCCAGGCCTTGACGCCATTTTTTTGTCTTGGCCAAGCCGTGTAATTACATCGTCAGGAAGTCTGGAAATTAGCCGACTCAGTCGTGGTTGCGTATGCTCTACGGCACCCCAGCTGTACAAGCACGGGGTCATTTATTTCATATTCTTGATGTTTATCTTTATCCATCATCCTTTCCTACACAAGTACTTTTGTATCTTAACCTAACCAAAGCTGGACCATTTGACAGCATTTATAACGACCCAAAAGTCACACTATGTCATGAAACGTTAACTGCTTGGTGACAAGCTCTACTTGAGTTGAGTGTGGAGTAAGAACATGTTGTGAAGAGACAATAAAGGGCGAAGAATTAAATAATCACCCAAAATCGCTGTTTTTGTCTTTGACTCATTGTATGCGTAGTGATTGTGCATAGATTCTCAGACATTATAAGCACAAACCAAATTTTGGTATTATCTCCAGTTCAACTGGTTTGGATAATCTCACTGTTGTTTACCCTCTGCTGAAACACAGAGACTAATCTCTGAACAGATCTTAACAACTGGTGAGTTCAATATGATCAAAACCAACAGAAATGATCAACAGAAGTATGAAAGTTAGACCCAAACTGAGATATTCTCTCTTAAATGCAGGTCTTTAACCTCGACCAGAGAGTGTTTTTCTCCACTAACAGAGGTGAAGGACTACAAATTCCGCCTATTCTTGAGAATTCAAATGCACGATGAATAACGTGTGTGTGGAGAAAATCACTAAAAAAGACAGGACGTTTGTGGTATTATTCAAATCCAAATGAATACACGAGTGCCTTGCAAATTAGTGGAATCCAATAAATCACAGTTTAACCTCGACTTTATTCGCTGTGACATCACTTTCAACGGCGCCTCTCGAGTGTCGTGCTAAATGCCAGCCAGAAATGACTAAAATAAAGATTCCTTTAGGAGCGGTGAACAATTCTGAACCCCGATCACGTTCTGCGGCCGAGAATCTCATCACGGAGATCTGTCTGCCTCCCGACTCAATGGCGTGGTTGAATGGTGGCAAGTTATTATAAGGGGAACTTCACTGTTGTCTCAGAAGATGCGATGATTATCTCGGAGTGTGTTTGACTTGTTTCTGTGTGTGTGTGTGTGTGTCCATGCGCACGTACTTTGGCGAATGACGCAGCTATTTGACGGCGAAGCTAAATCATTCGGATCTTTACTGCACTCACACATACGCACGCACGCACGCACACATACACACACACACACACACACACACACACACACACACACACACACACACACAGATATCAGAATACATGAAAAGAGCCTGTGCACACTGAATGCATGGTTAACAATGTAAGTAAGCCGCCACAATGTAAAGCTGGCTGTCACAGTGTTTTTGGCATGCGTGCGTGTGTGTGTGTGTGTGTCATGGTGGTCGTGATTTATAGCAAATATTACCAGCACTCAGGGAGGAGGAGGATGAAGGAGGAGGGGATGGAAGGAGAAGAAAATAAAAGGAGAAACCAGAGACGGGGGGAGGGGGTGGTAATGGAGGATGGGAGAGAGTGACGGAGTGCAGTGGGATGGGAGAGAAGTGGTGGGCCCAAAATACAGGATGGAGCTCGCAGTCAGGCAAGGTACGGACACACAGAGAGGGAGAGAGGGAGAATAAGGCAGAGAGAGATAGAAATGAGGGATGGAGGCTTTTGCAATCTCACCCATGACTAAGATCAATGTAACCTTTCTGCCTGCCTCTGTGATTCACTATTCGAGTGTGTGTATGTATGTGTGTGTGTGTGTGTATGAGATTAAATCTTCGAGCACACACACTGTCAGCGAGTCACAATACGCGCATGTGATCGCCCACTGGTGTGTGTGTGTACGTGCCTGCAGGTTTGTGGGAGTGTGTCTGCCTCTCTGTGTTGGGAATTGTGTGTGTGGGTGTGTGTGCGCGTGTGTGTGTGCGTGTGCATGTGATGGAGCAGGCCACTACAGGAGGTTAAGCGGAGCAGCCCACGGCCCGGCGGACGTTCCCCTCTCAGCCGAAACACATTGATCTTAATACAGAGAACGACGGCGGAGCGGGGAGAGGTTAGAGAGAAGAAAAACAGGACGAAGATAGGGGGGCCAAATGAAGGGGAACAGAAGTGAGCCGGGACATTAGTCGTATCTGAGAGGGGAAGCAGGACAGGCCTAGTTCAGGATGGATTAACACGGAGGTGAGCGTCAGGGCGACTTTTACAAGGCGCTCATGAACACCTGAAGTGATACTTTGAAACTGAAACAGCTTGTCTTTACACGTGATTTGACCATTCCCACGCCGGAGAAAAGAAACCGCTTTCATTGTATTCGGCATCAACACTGTCCTCTTGATTCTCATATAATAGCCAGAAAAGCTCTCAAGGAGCAATTAGAATCCGGGTTCCTGTTAACTAACCACATACTCATACATTAAATCAAGTTAAATTAACAATACCAAAAAGGTTGGCACTTATGGAGCAGGTTGGGGGCGGCGGAGGCAGCTGTAGTCTGAGTCGGAGCTGTAACAAGTCATGATGGCGACCTGCATCAATACGATTGGAGGTAACAAGCTATGAATGGGCGAGTGATTGCAAAAAACGAACAACACCGCGTGAACCAATCAGTTAATACAATCACAACCCCGGCGTTCTGGGTGTGCTTCATTATTTAGATAATAGGGTAGCAGGAACTAATATCAGCTAAATAAAAGGGTGACAGCAGTGGCATTCACCACTCTGCCGTTCTAGGTTTCCCTGTACAACGGAAATAAAACTGTCATTCCTGCATTAATTACAATCACGTAACACTTTTTTAAAACATTTTACAGGTTTGCGAATGTAATGGTAAGCAGGTGGTAATAACCAAATAACCTATTTGAAATTTCTTTAAATTTACCCCTCTCAAAAATCTAAACTCATTGAAAAGTACCCCAACATTCTTTATAATCAAGAAGCAAGACAGTAATTTAAATTTTGATGGTTTTGTCAGGGGTAATTTAAAAGTTAACTCAAATATGTCACATATAAAATGTGCGTATCTCTTGCTGTGTAATATACATTAAACTGAATTTATTGAGACAGCAGGTGTAAAATATGATAAAATACACACTTTCAACAGGAACATGTGGCAATTAAGACCTGCCTCTGTCGGCTGCTGTTGGTTAAACATACCACACAAAGTTGCCCCTCTTCCCCGGCTAAAAGGGCAAACCCGAGAGAGATAGCAGTAGTGGTTGAGCTAGCTCTAGAGATTGAAAGAGACCGGCGTTTAACAAGAACGACGCAGTAAATCAGAATACACCTCTACACAACCCTCTGGATACTGTGTGAATGCAGCCAAAATGCAGAGGTTACCCTGTCTACTGTTTCCCTCTATGCCCCTTCTTATGTATGTGCGTGTGTCTGTGCCACCCCACCCTCGGTCAAAGAGACAAAAAGACCCGCAGCTACACAAGCACATGAAAGACGGAGAGCAGAAGAGAGAGTCGAGTCAAGGTGATGTAATCTGGTTGCAATGTTTTGTTACAGAGTCGACCTCGGCAACACACAGGCTGACACCAAGAAGTGTCACAAACACTGCAAAATACTAAGAAAATAAGAGGGTCCCTGCAGATACAGACACACACTCTCTCACAAGTTGTGACCACGACTGCAGTGTACTTTTTCTTCTCCATACTCAACAAACTTAGTCGCATAATGCTCACTGCGATGCTGAACGTCCTTTCGTACATAGAAATGCAGTTCTCACTGTTTTTTTTTTTTTTTTGGTGTTATCGCTCTGTATCAAGGAAACAGGTAAAATAAAATAATTAAAAAAAACAGGAACAGAAAAGAAAACAAGGAGTCAATTTACTAAGAAATGCCCCCCCCCCCCAAAAAAAAAAATATATATATATATCAGGAAAATTAAAAACGTGGCTGCAGTGAATAAAGTCTGCAGCCAGTGCTTCACTGATTATGTATTTGTATTATAAGCGTGTTATCAATCACAAGCGCTCTATGTGAGACTCGGTATTGATTTTAAGTTTTGTAAGGGCACGGCGTACATCAACTCAGTGCGTCTGAAATTGGTTGGACAGGTCTTTCATTTTCTGCATTTCTTACACGCGAAAATACGAATAACCTTGTTTAACAAAAGTGCTCAGTGAAGTCACTCATCATTTATGCATTATTGGGACTTTAATTAACTGTATGGTTGCCCGTAGACAGATTTTTACATGTTTGCATGTTCGGCTGATCCTCTCTGCTCAAAAAGGCTCTCTAGGTTACACTAATTCAAATTAGTCATTTGGCAGGGTACCAGCCGAACACTGCCTCAGTCTATTTCTGCCATAATTAATACCAAATTGCATAGTTCTCTCCAGAAAAAAGTCCTCGGTAATAATTAAAGATGAATATATTTGAGGATTATTCATGATTGCCTTTTGCAATTGCAATTATTTCACCGGGTTTCGTGATCGGAGGTGGATATGTACATTCCTGCACCTGAAACCCTTGTGCCGAACCATGTCCTCAACTCCATTATTTCATCTGAAAGGCTTACGTTTGACAGTATTGAGCAGCAGAAAGTGACGGAAACAAAAGCACAGGGGACGGAAACACGCTAAATGCCCAATAGACCAACTTGAACTAAGCGAACCTGTGTGTGGAGGATGAGTCACAAAGGATGTACTACTGTACGCTCCGTTTGTACTCCAGGAAATTGTGAGTCAGGCAGCAAGTGTAAGGAGCAGAAATCTGTGGGTTTCGTCACTCTGGTGAAACATCATAGCGGCTCCTTTACCAATAAACCTCTCTCTTAAAAAAACAACATATCAGTTTACACTCTCAGAAACAGCAGATTGGTCAGTAGCCTTCCGAAAATTATGATCTGCCTATCGCCTATCCCTCTAGTGTCAGTTTTGCACATGCCAGACTCCACAGTCAAGTTGCAAATAACAAAATATGCAATATCTGGTTAGACTTTAAAGATAAAGCTTGCTGAAAAAGATTTTTACATATGATATGGTATAACGCACGGTGTGCCTAGTGTTATATATTCAGTAGTGTGGCCTTGGTTATGTCACAACAAATAAAAGTAACTTGTAGCAAAAAAATACATTTACTGGGAAGAAAAGAAGCTGAACTTTTAGTTAATACATAACTTGACTGAGTTCCTTGAACAAGTCAGAGGAATGCCGCCTCGGCAGAGCAGACAAAACATGCCTCAATGATTAAGTCACAGTTCATTTAGACGAGCACAAACATCCTCAGTGTGGATACAGAAAGAAACACTGACTGCAACAATGAGGAGCTTAAACTCGAGGTGACTGTTTTATTCAGCAGCTCGTGTGCAAGGACGGTGAATAATGAATGATGGAGTAAGGAGTGAGTCGGGGCAGGTAGCCTGCCTTAACATTGATCACAATGATAGGCTAGGAACATCCTGTACAGCGAGTACAGTAGCCTCTCTACATTCGGTGTAAAAAAGTACACAAACATCTTGTCCGTACCCGGAGGGCCCCGGCTCAGCAGGCGGTTTCTCAGCTCCTGTGGGTTGCACGCAGCATGTGTTGTTGACTGGAGTACAAGAGCTCTACCGGGGCTTGATGTGTTGCATGCAAGCTAGCTGCCTTTGCTCTTGGTCGGACTCTGAATCTGCCTGCCGGTGCCTCATCTGCTAAACGAGAAGCAGGGAAAACAATCCACCGGGGTTGACTTTCACACGGAAAAGAAACACATTGTGTGAATGAACGCGGCAAAAGGGCACAGCCATGAAGCGAGCGCTCCACTTCGACATAATCCATCTTTCACATGACAGAAAAGGTCATCGATCTATTGGGATGAGCGACTTCCAGAGGCGGAGATTAATTTCTCCCTTTACATGTTACATGACACGCTTTTACGATCAATGAAACCAGAGGGCACAGCCGGGGCTGGTGTATTTACCTTGAGGCTGCGGGCTGCGGGACATGTCATCTCTGAGTTTATGGAGCGTTTTGTAGAGCGGAGGTCACCGTTCTGGGGCTGTCCACTGTCCTCAGTCCACGTGGTTCACTTAACCCTTGGAAATATGAGAATGATTCATCGGTAACACATTTAACAGGCCTGCAAACTTCATGGTAAGTATGTGGTGATTAAATTTGCCCCATCTGGCAAAATAATAGCCTCATAAATTCTTGAATATTACCCCAACAAAATGTAAAATTAATATTCTGCTATCTTTCAAAAAGCACTGAATAAATAGCTGGTGTTTTTTTTACTACGTTCCCATCACACTTTCAACTGGTATCTGCTCAACGTTGTTCCCCTTTCCTTCAACTTTGTCCTTTTTTTCTGCAACTGATTAAAACATGTGGAACAGCCTCGTGCAAAAGTGTGTAATAGACTCGCCAATCCACCGGAGGATACTGTGTGTGTGTGTGTGTGTGTGTGTGTGACGGTTTAAATATTTAAACACACCTGTATGAAGGTGCAGTACCAGCAGTGTGATGAAGACCTAATGAATGTGGCTGTCATGTACAACACAGTGGCTTTTTTTCATTCGATCGCATGTAGCGACAGGAGAGCGCGTTCTTGCTGTGAGCTGGAGACGGGAGAAGAGCTGGTGTTCCATTTATCAGCTCGCGACATCTGTCGAAAACTTCATTATTCACAGTAAAGCCCTGAACTTCAAGCTACACTTCTGCAGGGGAGCCATGAACTTTGATCCCTACCTTGAAGGAAAGGGGAAGTGGCCAGAAATACTGAAATATTGGGTTCTCATTGATTCTCACCTCAGGAGGTAAGGGCAGGTATTCTGGTAATTTGGAGGGTTGCTGGTTCTAATCCCCGGCTCCACCAGCTGCATTTCGAAGTGCAAGACACTGAGCCCAGGATTGCTCCTCATGGCAGCCTTTGTTTCAGTGTGTAAATGTGACAAGTTTTGTAAAGTGCCTTGATTCAGTTGACTGGAAAAGCGCTATAGAAATGCAAGTCCATTTACCAATCGCTCCTTAGCCATGTTATGTTTAGACTTTATTTAACATATTTCTTGACACAAACAGGAAACAGACTCCCGCACTCTGTCTACTTCACTTGCAATGAGATTTATTGACAACAACATTTCGGTACTTAGACCTAAATATCTTAAACGATAATGGGGGAGGCTGTCTTAAGTAGGGTTGTGAAATCGCATGGCCCAATCAGCACACCTGGACCAACAAATCTACACCACTGAATTTAAAAAGTTTTTTTTTTTTGTTTGTGTTTTTTTACTTCATAACATATAAAGTTCATATGTCAATCAATGGGTGTATGTACACAATATAAATAGTATAACGGTATATATGTAATACAGTAGGTTAGAGCTTCAAAGAAATGTACTGTGGGAACTGGCTAGAAAAACAGGTATGTCTCAAAGATAACAGGACAAGCCAGCTCACGACGTCACATTAAGTAGTAAGTCGTCCAGACCACTAGGGGGCATGGTCTAATATTTCCAAAAGGGTACATTTCACAATCAAATTCACACGAAACAATAATGTCTTAGATTCTTCTAGCGCCTGTCCCTAGACAAATGAAAAGGACACATTTCTTGGCACAAATAACCTCGAAATATTTTAAGGCAGCCTTTTTTTGTCTCAAGACATAATAAAAAAAAAATTTCATTCAATTTTTTTTTTTTTTTAATGCATAAGACTTGAAAACCCAGGTGCACATCTTAGCTACATCATATTACTTTCCTATAGTATATAAAGTCAGTTTATGACTTCATGTGACTTCCTCACCTCCACACATTCTGCCTTCCCCTCCTGCTCCTTCTCTGACTTGCCATGCCCTCTATTGAATAAAAGTCATCTGCTGTCTGCAGGTCCCTCCCCTGCGCCCTGCTCAGAATTCCACTTCCCTCCTCATGCTCCGCTACCTCGTTCTCTCCATCTTCCCTCCTCTCTTTTATTTCCAGATGAACATCCTCTTCCTTCCCGTCCCTTTGCCCTCTATCGAATAAAAGTCCTCCGCTCGCTCTTCCACTTTCACATATCCCCACCAATCACGCACCGGGGCTGCTGAGGAGGGCGGTGAATTGGAGGCATCATTAGCGCTCCTCTGAGGTATGACGCTGTGACGCCCACAGCCAATGTCCCACTTCAAGCCTTTAGGAGTTTGGCTAACAAGGCATGGCGAGCGCCATCACGTGCCGCCAAACATCGATACATTTGACTGATGCAGATGACAATAGGTATTAGCAGCATGAGTGTGCATGGATTTCTGCAGCTTGACCATTGCATACTGTATCATATGTCCTAGTTTGAACCATAGATATTGGTTTTCTGTGAGAATGTATATCGTTTTTTGAGTAAAACTGAGACCTTAAGGGCATCATTCACATGTCGATGCCATGTGCATACAGAAGCAGACTCACAACGACATGTATGTCATTCTGTACAGTGTGCAGGCACAATACCCTTGCTGCACCATGCCCTCACATGGTAAAGTCACTGAATGAGTATGACAGAAGTAGTACAAGGAGTACAGGGTCAAAGTCAGTTTGTTCATAATATCCACAGCTGTTCTATAATGGAAGCAACTGTAAGGGTCATTAACATTTTGAGCTTGTGAAATGATGTTCACGAAAAGTTTCACTGCCTGTAGAAGCATTTGTCTTTGTGTTTTTGTGAAAAAACTAAACAAATTGAAAGTGTACAAATGTTTTGCAGCAGTAGGAATATATTTTGTGCATGTATGAAAACGTTTTGTGTTCACAGATAGAATTTCAAGCAGTTTCAAGCTGTAAAAAAAATATGTAGTGTAGGTGTAATTCGAATTTTGTGCAGGAACATTTTCAACAGTAAGGTTTCATAAAGTCAAAAGCTACAATTTAGGAGTTACAAGCACACATTTTGAACCTGCACCTGAACTGACTAGCCAATCAGCATGTTGCCATGTTGCCCACTGATCATCCAGTTGGAGGAAATCAATCTTTCCACTAATAAATGAAAATAATAACGCAATTTGACGAATTTACTGTTCATCAGAGTGTTGAGTAATGGGAAACATTGGTTGCAGATACAAGGAGTGGGAACCATCAACGTGTAGAACCAGTTGTACACATTGAAGTTTGTTTCCACTTATTGCAGAGATCTGCATGTATAAAACATGTTGAGCAGTGTCAAGCCACTGAGTCAGCGTTGGTTGAGTCTGAACATAAGTTTAAAAATGGAAAAAAAAAAAATGTGAAGATAATAAGTGAATTTATCAGACCTATTATTGCTTCCGACAGAGGATATCTCTGCTTCATAAAGTCTTATCCTTTTTGTGTTTTTAATTCACCATTAGTTCGACAGAGTTATAGGCAATAGCTAGTTTCGAGGCAGATGTCATCCGCCTTGTTAGCAAAATGACCAAAATGCGTTTCCCTTGTTAACCAACCACCCCCTCCCTCTGCAAGGTTGTTTAGTTGAATATGTTTGTCTCGTCTGCCTGACTCCTGAGCCTTTATCCAACTAAAGTTTGTACAGGGCCGCCGCAGCGAGGATAAAGCCTCTGCACGTGGGACACCCGCTCTACCAACTGAGCTAAACGGCGCCCCTATAATCAATTTTAAAGATTGTTATCAACAAAACATATCAGCAGCTTCAGTGAAAAAACACTTCAGCCATTTAACTCTTATGTGTGTAGTTGTTATACAGAGGTTATCAGATGAGTGTTCAACAAGCTTGGGGTCAAATTGAAAATGCTTAAATTACTGTGAAAGCCACATGGAAGGGGGTTTGGTACTTTTTGTCAGAGGACAAAAACATGCACTTTTTTCTTGCCCCATCCTACTGTGTTACACAATACAAATATGCTAAATGAAAAACCAAGTGCCCTTGGCTTCGCAACAAAAAAGCAAGACAAAGAAAGCCTTTTGATACAAGCCGAAATAACCTTAAAGGGAAATTGTGATTTCAGCACTGGCGTATGTTATGGTCTGTCAGCTAATCCATTCAATAAATCCCATTTAAGAATATATAATTGATTCTGTTTTAGTGACTATTCCAGCCTCGGGCATGTGTTAAATCAATGCCACAGACTGACTGGTGAACAAAAGGCCCATTCATGGTCAAGCAGACAGACCCAACACCCACTCTTATATAAGAGAAGGAAGTGGAGGCCTTCCTTGCCGGGAGATGGAAAAAAGCTTTATTTATATCCACATTTGAATGCCACGAAGATAAAGCATAATCTTCACAAGTGCCTTCATCTCGTAATTAGTTTACATTTTTAATCAGGGCAAACCTTGGTTGTTCACTTGAAACCGTTCAAATAATTTATACTTATTCTCAGAGTAATATGTGTGTCTTCAATGACAGACACAATATTCTTTGTATTTTTTTGTTTTTCTTTTCTTTTTTCTTTTACATTTCAAACAGAGGAATTCAGCAGCATCATTATTTTCTGTCGCAATATAGGAAATCTCAATATAGCTTCTGACATTCTGATTGTTTTTCTACAATTCTTCCAACTGATGTATTAAATCAATCAAGACATGTTGCTGTCTCCACCATAAACAATAGATACATCACCTCCTGTGAATACGAGCTCATACATCAAAGCAAAAAACGTGTATCGAAAACTAATTAGCAAGTAGCAAATCTACGAAAAATAGGTTAACCAATCGATTTAGTCTTCAAACTGTTGGCCATAGGGAGCAGCAAAACAGTCAAGAGGAGCTAGAGCTACAGATTGTTGCGATAAACGTGAGTATACAAAGTGTGAAGACATGACGGCACCTGATTGTCCTATTAATCGGAGACACTGTCCTGGAAACGGAACGCTGTGAAAAGAGGTTATTGTAACACGTGGATTTCTCAGTCACTGTTTGGTTAGGTTCAGGCAACAAAAACTGCTTTTTTATGTTTAGGCAACGAAACTACAGCGATGATCCGAAAAAAAATTAAATCTCTGTGTTATGTTACAAGTGACACGACACACATTGCGAGATGACAAGTAGATGCACACGACAGTCCTCCCCAAGGGAGTTCCTTTCAGTCATGAGGGGTTCTGATATGCGATGCAGCCATAAGACACATCCTCTAATGTGTACTGAGATAAGAACAGAATAGAAGTAATATCATATACAATGCTGCCCTTGATCGTTTTCCTTTTATACACATGTGTAAATTTGTAAAGCTTAACAATGATTCTAAGTCAGAAAGCAAATTAATTCATAAATACTATCATTTAATCCTTTATGTAAATAAGTAGACTCACCGAGGTCGGATTCTCTTTTTCAAGAGAGACCTCTGTACAGAAAAGATAACATGTCGAGTTTAATCACAGACAGACTGCTGCATCCATAGACTTCAGGGATGATCATCAGCAAATACTAGATTTCCATGCTGAGACAGTTTATTAACCAAAGTACATCTTTTGTAAACATGGATGGTCCTCTCAAAGGGTAAACAGACCAGCTAACAAGACAAATATGCCAGCCAAATAGGCCCTCATCTAAAAAACTACCAAACAAGTTTTCAGGTGGTAATTAGTTTTAATTAATCAACCCAGTATTTGATATCAGAATTTAATTTGATGAAATAAATACAATTGATGCAAAGTAAGGAATTGGATCAGTACATGGGCCATGAGTGGTAAAGTTCAACAGGTCCTGAGAACACAAGAATAGAAAAGAACACAGGAAGAGAAAGGCCTATGTTTCATTTCTGTGCCCTTTTAATTTAAGCATTTGACATTTAATGGTATGATTAAAGTAGAACACTTAACCAAAGGGACAAGAGGTCCTTGTGTGATCCTGCTTTGTTCCACATCTCCAGTCTGCCTAGGTGTCTTGAAATAAATATCCATCACCAGCTGGGGTTCAGCATCTCCAGTGTGCCTGACAGACAGGAAAACAAGCAACACAAGATAAAATAGAAGAAGTCACTGAGGAATAAGATCTTTCATATCAGATACTGTTTATTAAACCCTGGAATCTGTATTGGTTACTGATGTTTATTCATGATACATCCCGATGGTACACCTACAAACAGCTCTTTTAAGTCAGCTCCAAGGGGGGGAAGACTTTGGAAGATGTTTTGTTCAGTGCCTGATGAATTGTCATCGTGGCGTCCCTGTTAAACAGAACATGTGTCATCTGCTCCCTGTGTGTTGCCTACGTCACAGCTAGTTCTTTGGGATGTTTACACTTAATCCTTGCTTGAATTCAAGGGGTTTTGAAGTGAACAGATTTGTTTAAGTGCCCGTGGTTTAATGGCAAGTTAAATTAATCAAATATGTTGCAGTAATAGCATTAAAGTGTCACAGATTTACGTCCTGTCACGGTGTTATCAAAGCCTCAATGACAGTACAGGCAACTGAAAGCCATCCCCTTCATATTTATGGCTCAACAATTAACACGGAGCAGTATCAACAACATGTGTTCAACTCTACATGTCATATTTCTAATAGTCTAACCGGGTCTGGTGAGCCAACCAGCATGCAGGTACGAAAAGAAATAGCCAATGAGCATAGTGATCACACAAGCGTCAAAACAAGGAAATGAGACATCACGAATAATACAGTGCATAAATTCCCACTCTTGTTCATTTTCAGAGCTTCAGAGGACTGCACCACTGTAGTCCATTACTTGACCGAGACACTGAACCCTAACCCTAAAAACACACAGCCTCTTATTCATTTCTGGTGATTGGGTTCAGTATTCACTGCTTGTTTCTGGTCTCCTAATATGTTACCCTAGCATTATTCAGCAATAACCAAAAGAAAGATGGATTTGAGAAGATGCATAACGCCTTCTATTCAATAAACGCAGAACAGCCAATGAACAATGATAATAATACGACAACGATCATTATGTTAACATATATGTATGATTTAAACCAATGAGATTTGCTGAATCATCCGCTCATTTTGAAAACCTGACATAAACACAACTTTACATATTAACAAGTGAGGATATATAGATTTAGCAAAAACAACATTCATTGAACCATCCTTTTTTTCAATAGTGTACCTATATGTATTTATACGTCAAGAGGCTGTAAATACAAAAAGGCAAAAAAAAATCCATCATCCGAGTGCAGACAGCAGGGCTCCAGTGCAATGACATATGAAGATGCTCTATTACACAACCAAATGGATTATCTCTGATTCCTCTACGCGTTTAAGTACACACCTGAGGTTAGATAGCAGGATTGTGCTGGATGTGTTTACCTGGCTTTTTTTTTTGTAGTGCAACCGATAACTCCTGAGGGAAATCCTGCCCTCTATATCGCTGCAGCTGAATAGTATCTCGTCAGAGGAAAACATGTACGCCCATGGGAAACTTTTCCAGCGTTGTGATGAATTGATGATCAGGCCCGCCGATGCGATCTGTATAATGGAGGTTGCCCATTTGATAACCCCCGATGGTGTTGCTACACTTGACCCTTTAATCTGGCGCAGGTTTTGTGGATAAGCACACTTGTGAGGGGCCTATCCTCAGAGCTGTTTTGCATTAGTCCTTCAACAAGTTAATATATCTGACTGTAGCTTGGCTGAGGCATCTCACAAAGCAGCCAGGTGGTCCTCGGGGAGCCGGCTTCAACAAAGCTCTGAATTAATAACCTCACCCTGTGTACCATCTATCCATCCCTCAGCTCACTGCTTCTTTTTTCTTTTTTTTTCCCTGTTTCTCTGTGCTCGATTCATAGCTTTGAAAGAGTGGGAAGTCCCCCAGAGAAGAGGGGATGAGGCAGGGATTTTATAATCTTGCCTCTGGTGCTGTGTCTATGGGAAGCTGCCTACTTGATTATGCCAGAGATGCACCTGCTCTTAACCTAATTTCCTTTAACATCTGTCTGAGGGGTTTTAAGTTAACTACACAATCATGTGTGATTATGGCCTCCTGTACACCTGGCAGCACAGTCCCAATGCAGATAAAAGATACAGTTCATGTGTGAGGAATACTGTCACGGCGTCAAGGCTTTTGAAACCAGTGATGAATTCCCAAAGAAGGCCGTGAGAGGCAAGCGAAACCTTGGCACTGTCTCTGCGATAATGGTGGCTGTCTTGATAACCCACACAGTATAACAAGGTTTTCTCTCAGCCACAGTGAACAGTGTTATAGATGGGATTTTACTTGTATGAATACAGGAGTACCAGCCGCCAGCCGCATTTTCCTTTCATGTCAAAGTCTTGGGGGACAGTTTTGCTGTTTAAAATCATATCCAGGGCTGCTTTACATGACCAATGTCATGTCAGACAAAGAAGCTCGTATGCCGACCCATTCTCACTTCCAACAACTCTAATGCAGCAGCCTGATCAGTGGCCCCATGCTGAGTTCACGGGTGGTTGGGTTGGTCGGATGGGCTCACATTGGACATTCCGTCCAGTAGACGGGTCCTGTTCGTGACCAAGAGTCAAGAATGATTTGTTTTAAAGGAATGTTACATAAGTAATTGACACAACGCACATTACATGAGTGACTTAGTTACTTTACGTGATGCGAGATACATCACCTATGTAACAAGGGATGATCTTTTCCCAAACCTAACCAAGCATTTTTTATGCCTAAACCTTACCAAACCCTGACCATTTGACAACATTGATAACAGTCCATAAGTCATATACGTCACAATATGCCAGCTTTATTTTGACCAGGATGTTGCATACAATTCTGTTGCAAATTAAACACAGAAATGTCAGGGTAACCCCTCGTGAATTTATGTTCTTTTATCTGCCCATCCTCACCAGAAAACAAGTCCATAGTGTCTGTCCGTGCAAGAGGCTTGTCTGTTTTACACTATTTGACAGTGCAAAGGTTCATTCATTCATTCATCCCTCAGTCTAGTTGGTGTGAATCAAAGTCCTTTTGAAAATGATACAGAAATGTTTGAAGCCCCCCTTCAGGCTTGAACATACTACATGACTTTCAACATTTTCAGCTCCATCTGTAAACAACTTTCTTTTTTGTTTTTGGTTGGTGTGGTGTGGTCTCCAACTACATTTTATCAAGAAAACCGAGAGAAAAAAAGACTACCTAAAAGGTAGATTCTGTTTAACAGCACCAGCAACCAAAGACTGTGGCTAAAATCCCTCCTCATAGTTTTTGTTCTTGATGGGGTTCCAATATTATAAATATTTATATGTAATTGATCGGTCATAAGAGTCCCAGTCTTAAGTCAGAAAGTCATATTCACAGTACTGCAGACATTTCTAACAACTGTGGGCAAATATAGCAATGTATCAGTTTCCCGAATTGAAGTTCAGCACAGAGGCTGAATGGTGGACAATAGCCCAGGGCTTGGATGTAAAATGGCAATTTCCACATTGTCTTGGTGCACTGCATGGAAAAAACACACTACATATGACCTCCGGTTACATGGGGTGGCCTTCACCACAATTACGAGGGGGAGGTTTGCAGCTGATGATGGCTGTCACTGATGAAAAAAAAATGATTCATCTATGTAAGCATCGGTCCCTAGGGTAGGATTTCAGATTCTCAAGTGTTTGCTCACTGTGACCAGGGCAAGGCGACGGACAAGGGCCTGCTGATCCTTCCTCCCACTGAGCCTTTCCCAGATCCACTCAGGCAGATGGTCCACCATCAAAGGGTGCTAAAACAGTCTGTCAAGGGCATGGAGAGCGGAAGGAAATGCATTTGGCATTCTTGCAAACAGGTTCAGGGTTTGAGGTTAAGATTACTATCACATCCCTCTATCCATCACTTCCTCTGTGATATGCGTTTCCAGCCTCCGCAGACTTGGAGAATGTGGATTTAGTCAATGGACCCTGGAGAAATCAAGGGATGGGCCCTCTTACACCCGGTAGAGCATATATGGGAGCTCAACCCATTAGTAACAGAAAGAAATGCAATGAAAACTTCTGGGTGATTACTTTATGTCACCTGCAGGTTGTGTTCCCTGTTAAGAGACACACATTTAGGAGTGTAGAGATTTCAGACAGTAAAGTTTAAACTAAACATGTACAGACACTGTAGCAGAACAAGAGCAGCTCACTGAGACACATACTATAAAAGCAACCATAGGAATAGTTAAATCACTCCTCTCTAATCTCAAAATTAACAATTTGCTGTAAAAGACCGATAGGGACTGTTGTGAGGGATTAGTGTTGCATTATTCGGGGACAGGTGAGAAAGACCAGGACTGTAAAGATGGTGTTGGTGGTATTGTCCGGGGATATGTGTGTAATAGATTTTGTATCACAGTGTTGTGTCAATTGAATATAATGTGAAACTAGGATTGGAATTACTCTGCTCTCTCTGTGCTCTGAGACCACGATTGAACACTGGAACAGATTGAATCGCGGTTTGCAAACACCATTGCGTCCCCTTTTCTTAATAATATAAAGAACTACCATTGAATGGTAATGCACACCAAGAGCTTTGATGGGGTGCTGATCACTGACAGCAGACTAGAAATATGATGCTGCCAGAGTGTGCAACACTTTTTTCACTTTCTAATAATGAAGAACTAACTGTGCCTCGTACCTGGCTGCCTGACCTGTCTGCAACTCAGGCGGATATTTCCGGCTAGACACCAGGAGCTTTTCCCGAGCGCTTGGATCGAGTCTTTGAGCAGTTCACACATGGCGGCCACTTTTAACGGGAGCACCAAGCTGATCTGCCTCTGATCTGGGGCTTTTGGTTGGCGACAGGTACTCAGCAGTGCCTTTTTTTCTGTACTTTACTCCCTCTGTGATGACAAAAGTGAAATTTCAGTTCTAACCATGGGAAAAAAGTTATATCAAATACTTCTGGACAATATATCATGAGTCATATTTCCATTGCACATCATATGTCAGTAAATCAGTCAAATACATTTCAAATACATACGTTCGGTTCCAGACCCTAGTTAAAATCAATGAATTATCTCTGTAAGTTCTGTAACAAACATACTTAAGTAACTGGTGTAGCGCCCTCTAGACGTCAGGTCTATTTTACTGAGGTGCGCTCCCCAAGTTCATTATGTTCCTCTTACAACCTCTTAGCTAATTAATGCAATAAGGTAAGTACACTGTAACACCTTGTTTGTTATCCACTGTTATTTATACTATTCTAACTGATTAAAAGGTTTGTTTCACTCGTTGGGTCTTATTTTTAGGAACGTGTTTTAACCACTGCAGCACATGACCTTTAACCAATGATTTTTTCTGTCTCATGTGTACCCTTTAACTGGTAACTCTCACTCTTCAGCACAACATGTATAAACCACACTACTTATACATTTAAAGATGAAGAAATAACCACAGGTAAATATTTAGTTATTTACTTTAGTAAACGCTTTAGTAAATGGTTGCAATAAAACAATATTTAAATCATAGAAAAATAGGCAAAAGAAAATAATAAAGCACTTCCAAATCCTGATATTTCAGGTAGCCTAAGTTTCAGTCAATAACCCAAAATAAAAAATATCTTTGACTGTTTCAATAAAACACAATTGTCTCTTCAATGTCTCTAGTGAATTACTCAAAATCACCAACAAACACTCAAAACACCTAAAGCCGGCACTCTTATCACTCAAATGAAAATAAAATGGGTACCCAATGAGAAAATCGTTGCAGGCCTGAGATGTCGTCTGGGCGCAGTCTTACTCCAACATGGCTGCCTCGCGCCGTGCGCAGGAAGAAAGACAAAGAAACACCGTTGATAATGACCTCGTTGTAATGGCGTCGTCCTGGTCCGTCTGGTCCGGCAGCGGGTTGCTTGGACGTGGGCCGCAGACGAGTCACTCCAACTCCAATGATGTCTGTGATAGACAGTCACACACGGCCTCTCCAGCAGGTGTGTTCCCACAGCATGCGAACGTCGACTTCACTTATGGGAGTGCTGTGTTAGCTCTCTTTCACGAAGGCCGTCAGACAAGCTAGCATGAGCTATGCTAACTTTAGCTGTAATCCTCGGGGAACATTTATCTCCGGGGTCCGCCTCCTTTCAACTCGACAAAAGGTTAAGTTCAGTAAACAGTCACAATGAGACTCTCTGGCCGATTGTCTCCTGCACCTTCATTAACCAGCGTCTTTATTAACGTCTTTTTTCTCTCGGGCCGAAGCGCAGCTCCTTTCTGTCATGCAGCTCCTCTCTCTGGTTTCTCCTCCTTTCACTTCTGCCCCCTCTCACCTCTCGCCCCGCTCTCTCATGGGATTTTCTCAGGAAACAAAACTTAAACCAATACATATTTTCACATTTGAATATTACTCTTATATTCTTCTTAAACAAAAATATACACTTATTACAGAGAAAAAGAAATGAAACAAATAACAAACATAAATAAAATGAGTGCTTCTTATTCCACTATTTATTTATGTATCTTTTTAACAGGGTTACACTTGGTTATATATGTGACACACCTTAACTGCATTACTTAACATAAGTAACACACTGTTGACTTCTGGTTCCACACTGGACATGCACAGCAGTCTCCTGAGTAAAAGTCCTGAGCTTGTTTAACCAGGCCGTCCATCTCCAGCCTTCTAACTGTACAGACTTCACACTCTTTATACTACTCCTCTTCACTTCATCCTTTGCAGCTGTAAAAATGACTAAAGCTGCTAAATGTCGCAAGCCTAACAACAAAGACAAATGTGTAATACACTGCTTAAACTTTTGACCTACATGGTTGTTTCCTGGGTTGAGGACAGACCTCGCTTCAAACAGAGCCAGGATTCCTCACGATCACCCAGCTTTCGCCTCCAGTACATAACTGAACCCTCTTCATCCTTTAGAAGTTATAAGTAAGCCATGCTGAAACATTTTGGCTGGAATCAATGGCAAACAAGTGGGGGGAATAGTTGTCTTGCTGCCATTTTGGAGCCGCCAGTGTGCAATTTACTGTACCTAATGCGGCTTCACCAATCTTAGCCCTCGACTATCAGCTCTGCCCTCCGGTGATATTTCTGAGCCGGCTCCTCTGAGCACACAGGATGAGTCACATTGTGAGAATCTTCCCAGAGGTTCAGTGATTTAATAATCAAGCCTCTCTAGTGTTTCCCCCATGATGGAAGGCACACAGTTGATAAACCCACCGGCACACCTGCTGTTAACTGTTTAACAATTATGTCTGTGTGTCACTCAGTGACTCAAATGATTGCCAAAGGGAGTCTACAGGCGTCCTGTTGAGAATTTGACAGTTATCCATTAACTGGATACATCTGACTCAAATGTAGCCATGCAGTCCTGAAGGCGAGAGTTCAACAACACAGAATGAATTATTAACCCCAAATGGTCCAAACCAGCCATGTGTTCAATGACTGATATCATCTTGTAATTGTGTACCTGAAGAGAGAGGAGAGGAAGCTATGAGGGGAAGCCCAAGCAACAAAGCAATGAATTGATAATCCCGCCCTCAGCAGCATTTCTGTAGTGCCATATGTGCTCTAACAGCCTGTGGGAAGCGACACGGGCGCTCTGAAGCCTAAAATAGGGTAGGCCTCGTCTGATAACCAGAAGCCAGAAACTGAAGTCAGCAGACAGAAAAAAAAGGGACCATGCTCAGATTAACACCAGCAGGCCAGATCAGATTTTGTGCACTTAATATCGTCATTCAAGTTCCACTGTTGACATGCTTTACTTTGCTGCCCCTCGCCATGCTGCTACATCAGAGGGAGGAACTGCTGTGTCATTCCGATAACACAGCCTAAGATCTGGGCTCCAGTACAACAGTGTGTTATTGCAAAGCTTCTGTTTGCTGTTACATAGGGGAGATTTCCTATCTGCAAACTTTATTTGTTTGTTTTTAGTTTTTGAGAAAGAAAACAAGGCCAGAGGCAGAGAAACACTGTTAACCTTCAATAAAAAACATCTCTACTGGTATCCATAGTGATCTTTGAGCTGCTTTATTTGAGAAATCAACCAATTATCTTCTGTTGTATGTGTTTATACCACCTACAAATGAGGTATTTAATATGCAAGTTTTACTTAAAGCTTATTATTGTTGTTCCTCGTCAATTTTGGAATTGAGCTACCACCTTATTTTTAATTGATCAATTGTCAATAAGTTGGATCAGTTGAATAGATTGTTTTTTTCTTCGGAAAGACAGTAAGTAAACTTAACTTTAGTTAAGGGTGCCCTTAGCCTTTCCCTAGCTAGATTAAATTTGATATAACTAGCTAACTTTAGCTGTACAGTTAGACGTCTTGCATTTCAATTTATCTTCTGTGGCATCAAACACAGCATTTTTCTCTTGATAGAAGCAAGTCCAGCTGTCCAGACTTCTGATCTTTCTCATCATGCACCATCCTGTGGAGGGGATACATTTTAATTCTAGGTCAATGCATAGCCTAATTATGGTCTTGGCAAGTCCATAGATTGAAATAGCCACAATAGTGATGTGGCGGGAGCAGGTGGAAAACAGGATAATTGTTCTTTTAGAAAACCAGAATGCTTCCACTGTCATATGACTTTATAACATGTTAACTTGAATAGAAAGGAAAAGGGTTACCTGACCCTTTTCATAGGGAAAGGGAGTCCACATCAGACCAGTAGTACAATGACTGACAACTTGCAAGAAATTACATATTACTGGGGGAATTCCATTCTGAGAATTCAGTGTGAAGTGTGGCTGATTGTGATTCAGGCTATGCCTTTGTTTTTGTGCATAGGGTTAAGTAGATGTCAGTAGATCAGCCACCTAACCAAAAAGTGCTGCAGGCCTTACATTGAGCTGGAGGACATTTATAGGCCCAGAAAATGCACTTTTTCAGAGCGGAAGACTCTTCCCCAAAAGAGGCAATTATTCTTGACACTGGCTTTGTGCCTCTTCAATTCCCAGCAAGCGTCTCACAGAAGGCAACCTGAAGGCCAAACCATGAGACATGGTTGATGTCAACCCAGCATGCAGTTTTTCTTATACTAGCTCAAGTCATTGTATCCTAGCGATCCTTATCAATAATCAGAGGTAACTATTGGAGTGATTATGTTCTTACAGCAGCGGCCCTGATCTGTTTTCTTCTGCAAGTAGATTCAAGTGCAACAAAGTTTCACACACAAAAAAAAAAAAACTCCTTGAAAGTAGCAAAAGCAGCAACACTCTTGGTCGAGGACATCTGGTCTCCAATAAAACATACTATTGAGGCTTAAGAACACAGAGAACTCTTGTGACTGTTAGCTAGAAAATTGATAACTTTTTTGTCAAGACTGTGTGAAAGGCAGCTGTTTTGTGACTAAAGCAAAACTTTAAACTATCTTGGCCACAGGAGGGGAAATCAGGACAGAGAAAGTCAATGCTAATAACTTTTCAGATAATAGTAGCCAATATGTGGAACTGTCCAACACATCCTCATACTTGAACTGTAACAGGCTCCCAATTGTAAGACGATAGAAACCAGGAATAGGTCATTTGCCGTTGTAATGTCCATGACCACCATTACATGGCGATGCAGTGAGTGTTTCCGAGCCACAGGAAGCTACAGGAAAGCTGACTGGAAAACTCTGTATTGCGGCAGCAGAAAGTCTTCGCAAGGAAGCAAAAGGCAAAAATTATCCAAAGAGGCAGCAGAAAATCTCAAAGCCGGGGACAGAAGGCAGGTGAATTTACCGGGGTCAGACGGACCAGACGGGTTGGTCCGAGGCAGGCAGGGTTGGCGGCAGGTACTCAGTCTGGAGGGAAGTGCTGGTAAGTCCTGCATAATCGGGATAGAACAATCTAGTAAAGTGTTTGTGAAGCTGGGGTAGACATACAGGGTTAAGCTGATTAGGTGAGAATGGCTGGTGACAGGGTAGGCAGAAAGGAACAGCTGACCAGCTATGCCAAACTATGACATGAACAGTTAAATACGTCAATTGCCAGGAACTCCCAAAACACCCAACAATATATTACTTTTCCCAAAACAACATGACTGATCTAGTGAACCAGTGACAGGACTTTTGTCATAAGCTTGCAGTTTGGTTAATTTTTAATTTTCTAAACAATAAAAATACTTTGTTTGGTTGAGGAAAACGTTGTGGTTTGGTTAAAATCACTGCGTTACGCCTGTAACTAAGTTACAAGTTTACTGACCCATGTATACCCAAGTTACACTATGCATGTGACGTAAATTCACTACGTTAGTAACTTAAAAGAACTCACCGCTGACTTCTGGTTTTTCACTGAACATGAACAGCTGTTTACTGAATGAGAGTCCTGTGCCTGCTCAACCCATCCATCCATCCTGTTCTTGTCCCCACATGGGCTTTGTTACACTGTATACTTCTTTTTTAGCCTGCTTCCTCCTTTGCTGTTGTAATAATTACAACGGTTAAAATGCACAGAACAAGAATCATGACTACAGGTTGGAATAAGCTGATTTTACAGTTTACCTATATTGTCATTTTTTTCTGATGAGGACTGGCTGTGCCTTCAGGTGCACTGGGAGCTCCCGCAACTTCAGACTCTAAATTCAATTCTTCTCATTCATTCAGTGAATTGGATAAAGTAAACGGACCGCCACATTATTTAAGGCAGAGAATCCTGATCATGTTTATGAACCGATCAGTATCAGCTTACTCTTAAAGGGGAACTGCACCAATTTCACATCCCAAAGTCTGGTTCCAGGTTTTTGAGATTCCTACTGCATGTGTGACATGTGACAGTATGAAGCAATTTTGTGGCTCCAGAGAGAGGTGAATGAAGCCAGATGGATCTGCCGAAGTGAAGTCACACACAACAAATTTGAAAATAAAAAGAGGATGTCCAGGTGTGGAGATCCCAGACAAATCTTTACTATTTCTAATCATCCTATGTGTTTCAGTAATATGCCTTTTATATTTGGTTTCGACTCTGCTTGCCTCCGGTGGGCTTGGACTGTGCTGTTGCGCTGAATCTCTCGAATGCTTTTCAGTTTCTAGTTGTCCTCTCCAGCTTCATTACCACAGTTGTTCAAATGTACCAATTCTAAATGCATTCTACTGGCAAACAGTTCAAAGATAAACGTCTAATGTTCACTGAAAGAGGAAAGAAGTCTCAAGGGCTCTTTAACCTTAAAAGCTCCATGAAGGTTCTCTTAAGGCAAGACTTTATAGTCCTCTTTCCTGTTGGCTCATTTGTACCATTCCAGTCCTCAAAGTGTACACTTACAAAGTCGTGCCAAAGCACTTGCAGAATCTGTGAATTACAAGTTAAGTCTTCTGGGTCTCTTAAAGTACATGTGTTACATCTTGTGACATATTTTCAGTGACTGCCGACTTGCCATTACTTGTGAAATATTTAACTCAAAGTCCATTAACAGCAGCAGTTTGTTCTATAGAACACCATACATAAGGTGGCTCTAGTCTGACTCTGACAATGATTTAGAGGAAACACTTTGCACTATTTTGTCATTGGATTTTTTATTTATCTATATGGAATTAGTCTTAATATTAGATTGATTTCATGACTCTGGCTGAGTAAATTGGCACATCTTCACTTATAAAAGGCAATTTTCGAAATCTTACTGGTGCCTTGGTGACTGCTATTTTTCCTTTTAAGCATTAACAAGCAAATGTGGAAACATTATGTCATGTCCACACTGGTGATGCAATTTCTTCAGGAAAAGAAGTAAAAAAAAAAAAAAGTATGATTCATATGAACTAGGAAAACTCATTTGCATCAGGGATGAGGGTAGGAAGTATACTCAACCATTTGAACTCGAGCAGAGTGCATTCTGCCCGCAGCAGACTCTCTCAGCCCCAATCTCTGCATCTGAATAAATCATACAAGGAACACATCTGCTTCCTTAGAGAGAGAATTAAAGAAAAGGGAGAGTGAGAGCAATGATGAAAAATAAGAAGAGAGCAGTAACGATGATGGGAGATAAGGAGGCGAGAGGAGGAGGGAGAGAGGGAATAAAGAAAAGATGTGAATGATAGGGAAAAGAAAAAGCAATAAGAGGAGAAGGAAAAAAGAATGTGGCAAGGACGCTCTGCTCTCCCATCATAGATGAAATCTACGATCACTGGAACAAAGATCGCACCAGAACAACGCTCCACTACTGTTTTTCTCCTCCCCAAGTGAGGAAATATAACATGTAGTTTGTATTATAGGCTACAGCTAAAACTCATTTTTTAAGTGCAAATGGGAAGAAATTGAATGGTCACAGTTTTAATCGTGAAGCTTGCTGATTAATTTACATTGTCAACTTGTGCATTGACTAAATGCAAGAAAATATTTCACCTTAAAAATTGCCAGTAGCTACGGGTAGCCTTTGAAATACTGTTTTTCTCTAGTATATAGCTAGCTAACACTAACTAATAAAGAGGAAAAGACAGCAAAACATCCTTTCATTCCTAGTGTAACCCACTCCTGGTTAATACACTAGTACTCAAGGTTCGTAAGGAGCTAAGGGAAGAGACTAGAGTAACCATACAGGAAAGTACACAGACGACAAGGTAGGTTGCAAAATGTTTAGTGAAATGAACTTGCAGGTAATTATTCAAACACCATATATAACACATGAATGACAATGAAATAACAATGGGCCCTTTAAAATAATAAATCTGGTCAGTCAAAAAAGTCAATAAAGTCTGTCTGTACTGTGATCACTGTCACAGTAAAATGTCTTTCAAATCCACCATCTGAAGATTCCTTAATAATCAAGTGTCCAGTGTTCTTAGTAATTTTCCTGGTATATGAGCAATGTATGTGAATGTGTGACAGTCCTGGTGGCTGGCAACACCCTACCACCAGGTGGAGTATTAGATGAATTGGTTCAGAATCACGCTGGGAAGCTTGCCATCAATTGGAATGGATCTCCTCAAGAAGCTCTCACTCCATCCATAAGACCTGACCTGTTTTGTTTTACAAACAAAAATTTAACATTTTATCTAATCTATTTGTTTTACAACTATCACTCCAAAGGATAACAAAATATAACACTAAGCAGAACATATAGTATAATACTTAATTATTACATGTTAAGGCCTTTCATTACACTTCAGTTCAATAACTTTAAATCTCAATCAATATCTGAATCATTGCAAAGTAATATTATACAATCAGCATCCGTTAGTGTATTCTACCTTAAATATTATAAGCCATATACCTGTCATATATGGCTCTGCTGACATTTGCAATGCCCACTCAAGTGAAAATACAAATTAATTTACATGACTGACATCTCTCACAGTAAAATGTTTAACCATTCACATCTTCAAAAGAATAACACAGCAAAATGAACATCTTACGGTATTTCAATACCTCCTTCTCAAATATTACCGTTGTCGTGGAAAATCTCCTTTGAGTAGAGAGTGCTAAATCTCCGAAGAATTTCAGATCTCAGCGTATGAATCAGATGTCATTTAATACACGCAGCGTGGAGAGAAGGCAAAAGCATTCTCTCACAAACTCTAAATTGTTACCCCTTAAGTACAGAACAGAGAGGAGGTAACCTTCATTTACAAACAGTCATAAAACATCTTCTTTACAGATAAAGGACTCTTTGATATTTTGATGTGTCCTGTCTTCCCAGGACAGTGACCCTTTGATCTAACAGAGGGGACAGTAAATGTCATCTTATCTAATAAATGCATACATTCCAATGTGGGGATGTGCCCCCTCCTGTGGCTCATGTGACACCTCAGGCAGTGTGACAATCTCTCTTCCCCCTATTGTCCTTACAGTACATTGATAACAAAAGGAAGCCTATGTAATTTTCTCACATTCCTCCCTTTTGACACAAAAGTGTCAACACAACATTTTGAGAAATTACATTGAAAGTTTCAAAAATAGGAAAATAAATTTTTAACAGCTTCAAAATGTTTACAGCTATCAGTTTCTACTGTGAATAACAAAAACAAAAACAAAATACAAACACACAAACAAATTCATTCAAACCATTAGTATTAAAGAACAGAATTATATCAACTCATCATTTGAATCATATGGGTTTCCTGGAGCCCATTCCATCCAAGAGTTCATCAGCATCAAAAACCCAGGGCTTCCACTCATTTTCTTTCTCAAAACAGTTCGCTTCTTCTCCTGATCACTTGCTCTGTGTCAAGTTTTAGTTTTATGTCCTTTCAGGATTGTTTGATCCTGCATCGGTTCTTCTGTGTCTTCTTCTGCTCTTGCAACCAGTCCATTTTTACCCTTCTGTAAGAGATGGGGTGTCTGAGTATCAATATGGATGATTTTAGTGTGTTTGATGACTGCAGGTGAATCAGTTGGTGGTTTGAAATTGTTTTTCTCCGTTGAAAAACAGGATAGGATAATGGCCATTGTGGTGACCAAAAACAAGGATGAGAACCACAGTCATACTCGTCCAACGGTGTCCTCTCTCAGCACTCTGCAGGTTAGGTCGTTGTCCTTCCTTCAGTGGCATGGCTCGGAAAAGGCTTGCACTACGATCCATGTATGCAGGTGTCCCTCTCAGCTATCCGGACAGCAGTGGGCAGGTGTGGTCCTGTCCACCGTGGTTGACTCCAGTGCTTCCTCCTCAGGTTCTTTTAACACTGTCCAGTCTTCAGGCTGGTTATTGTGGAGTTTGCACCATAGTAGGCTCCAGAAGGACTGCTTTCACCTATAGAAGATTATCTTCAAAAAACATGGTTAAATGCACAACACTATCTTAAAACTATCAGCATCCAATTTGGTGAGGGTTAACCTGTTTTGAGGAAACGGGGTGTTAATTATTTTCAAAGGACAGCCAGTGATTATCTCGTAAGGAGACAGTCTAGTCATCTTATGTGACATATCTGTTTCTGCTATCAATTTAGTCAATTTTGTTTTTAAGGTCTGGTTAGCGTGTGCCACTGCACCTCCACTAGCTAACACAATGTGATTTTTAGGTTTATGTGCAGGTTTTTTGAGATGTTTTGAATAAAAAAAATTATTTACTTTTATTTATTATTTTGTATTTTTACTCATTATTATTATTATTATTATTAATAATAATTATTTGTAAGTGTGACTCATTATTAATTGTTTATTTCTTATTCACTTATTTATTTATTTATTTAGGGGAGAAATCTACAGGCAATTATTTCCCTCAGCAATTATTTAGCGATTTAGATCGCTGTTACATATTTACGTGGAAATCATTCAATCCCTTTTGACAAAATGTTTTCACAATAATGTAATAATATTTATACCTACTACATGGAGTGAGTTGAATAAAATCCATTATTTAATGCTCAAAAAAGATCTTAATGTTCAGGATGGGATGACAGAGGCTATGCCTCTGCCGACATTTTAAATTTAACAAATCACACAATTTTTTAACAAAGTGTTTAACAAAAAGTTGAAAAAATCCTGGCGTATGCCATAATCTATTTACAATATTCTACATCCTCCCTTTTGATACATGGTCAAGACCATGTGTCAAACTTTGCAAAGAAGTAAGTATGGCTTTTGGCAGTACTGGGAGGCCATTTACACCAACCCAGAGTTCAGATGGGAGTTCAATAAACTTTTTCCTACTTCCATAGAATTTTTACTACATCATCAGCTCCTGTTTGAAGCAGATAGACTTTATTAAAAGACAGATAAAAGCATTTGTAGAGTGGGGTATACAGGTGAAAAAGTAGCAGGAAGTCATGCTTGCCTGTGGTCATTAAAACTGTACCACTCCTTGCCTTGATGATTGGACTCATATGGTTATTTATAGAAACAGACAAACAAATGTTAATTACTTATTCTCATTTTTATTTATAAACGCTAACCATTTCATTGTATATTGTATATATGCTCAGATTGTCTACTTTATTACCATACTATTTTATTGTATATTTTATCTAATTTCATTTTATAGTGTATTTTACTGTTTTATTTACCCCTTATCTTAGCACTTGTTTCCACTCATGCTGTATTTATATTTTACTTTACACGGAGTATCTGAAAACAACAACTTTTATTTATTTTTTTTTTAATTTTTTTTTTTTTAAATACAGTATTCTGATTTAGATTCTGATGAGCTGTCTTAGCAGCTTCATTTCCCAGTGACACTGGGTCATTAGCACTTGTATGAGCTTTATATCTGCATAGGTAGAAGTAATGCAGACAAAAGGTTAATGATTTTGACTTCTAGGAGCATTAGATGTTCCTGTAGAAGTAAGAAATTTTGATTTCCTATAATGTGTGAAATCATGACATATTAAATGCATACTGAGAGTCAGTATGTACAGTGATATTATTCCCGGTCCTAAAAATGGAAAAGAAAAAACAGCTGCCAGAGCAGACAGGTTATTTAGAATATGAGTACGTTCAAACTATATCATAGTTAGTACATATTTCATATGACACACAAGGGGATCCATCTGTTGGATTTCTCACAGCAGAATCATCTACAAAGAAAAAACAGAGTTAAGGTTAATGAGGGAAGTGTCACAGAGTGCATCTGTTGGTTTTGACACCGTGACGACCACTTTCAGACAGGGGTGTAATTCTCCATCTTGAGCTGTCAGGACCAAAATTTATGGGTTAAAAGACAGAACTTTTTTATAAAGTTGCGTGAGTCATTGTCAGAAACACATTTTGCTAGTGTAGCAGTTTAGCTGGGTTAAGGTAGGCGGGTTTTCCTGTAAATAAAGGAAGTTACAGCATGTGGGGCACGTACATTAAAGATGGCACATAACAAAAATATCAATTGTGGCCAGCACTGCTTCAGTAGCAGCTGCTACAGCCTTGTGGTATGCAACCCATATCTCACTGTGTTGTGGACATTCTTTTTGAATAGTATCCCACAGGTTGGTATTCACCATGTGACTGAGTTAGAATTTTCTTTCACAAAAACTCATTACATTCAGAAAAACAAAAAGATTTAAAAAATTTGAGAGTGTCTGGTAGTTGTCGGCAGAGGGAACTTGATAAAGCTTGTTTTAAGTCAGTAAAATCTTTCTCTGCGTCAGGAGTCCAAGTCAAAAAGTCAGTCATGGCCAAATGTCTACCCCCATATGTGATTATATAGGGGTTGGGAGATCTCCACAATTGTATCAAATCCATGGACAACAAAAGCCTGCTAAAATTCAATAAGGCAATCGTTTTTTTTGTTTTTATTTTTTTTCATTCGCAGATATTTTGAAACATCCAAGATTGTGGATGTAGTCGGTATCCAATTGACGATCTTCCGGAGTAAAATAACGCATTTCATTTTAAAAAGAATTTTCAACTTTTCCTTTAAAAAAAATTTAGGATTGTTTTCTGGCAGAAAACTAAAAATGGAAAACTGTCTCAATTTGACAATGCTCCTGCATAGGAAAAACATATGCACAAACATTGTCACTGAACAAGTGAATTAACACACAACGGCCGCTAATGCTAAGTTTGCAGCTCTACTGCAGTCCAAAATGAAAATTGGAGAAGGAAAAACCCTATGGCATCTGCATCCAAGTATAACATTTTACCATTGATAGTGAAAGCAACCCAGAACTGTGAGTCAGGATGAAAAGGAATGCTAGAATATGCATTTGTTAAAATCATAACTGAAAAACCCAGTCTGATAGAATGTTTAACATTAGTGTTAGAACATCTGCTGGATGCTGACCAGCTTCATTTATGACCCTAAGGTGTTTTAATGATCTCCACCCCCCATTTGTTTTCCTGTCAGGCAAGATGGGGGAGGTACATGGTGAGATTTAGGAAGTCAACAATGGCACCTTAATTTATGGTAGGCTGAATGACATAATACTGACTTCAAACAGTTTTAGGGAATTTTGCATCTTTTATCCCCAGAAATTTAACTTGCTTACAGCCTCAAGCTATTAATAGTGTTAGAAGCAATTTTTCTAGTCTTTATCAGTCAAATCAGTGTTTCTGTGTGTGTGTGTGTGTGTGTGTGTGTGGGTGTGTGTGTGTCATCAGTACTTGTGTCTAATTGTGCTCATGTCTACGTGCTTGTTCAAATTCTCTAACCTTCCTCCACTGTCTCCTCTGGTTGTGTCCTGGTGAATGAGCAGACACCTTCATGTGGTCAGGATTCTTCTGGATCTCGCCTTTCTTGCCGATTAAACTCAGGGCTCCCATCAGCTTCCCTTTGTATCATCAGTTTTCTTCCAGTGTTGTTACATTCTCATTGATGGATGTGGATTCAGTCTTCGTCTCCTCTTGCTTTTTGTTATTAGACTGTAATCTCTGTCCAGGATTCTGTGGCAGACCAAAACTCCAGTCTTTGTCAGGTGTCTCCTCTGCAACCTCCTTCATTTCATTCAGTTGGTATGGCCTGTATACAAACACTTCTGGATCTCAATGACAGTCTGCTTTCCTGTTTGCCTCGGCATGGAGTTAGGGAAACATCATCCTTCTGTGATCTTCACTCCGCACCCAGCAGTCAGCAGAATCTGCTATTGGAGAAAAGTCTTTCTTGGAGAAGCAGGTTAATTTGTTGCTGTTTAGGAGATAGGAAGATGGCTGAAAAGTCAGGGTGTATTTGTTTCTCCCCTTCTTTCTTAAAGTCATCTTGGGGTGTTTGACCACATGTGGAGAAGGTGTCGCTGAAAGGATGTAGGTGTGGAGACAGCAGGGAGGAGGTCCATTTCATAAATTCTAGCCCTACATTCTTTTCTCTCTTTCTTTTTCTTACTCAAACCCTGTTTTCACATTTCTTTCAATCATGCTACTGATTTTGAAAAAAAACAATTTATCAGTCTATCTGTTTCTTCCCTACTTTCATTTTACCTTTTTTTTTTCAACATACTCTACACCATCTCAAAACATTCTGTGCTTAATTTGCCTTTTAATGGAAAACCTCAAAGGTGACAAAATGCCAAAGTTGAAATCCTGAACCACATTTTCCCCATTTGTCTGCTCTTAATTCAGCAGAGCCTGTAAAAGGGTCAGATATATTTATTAATTTCCCCATTTTGTTCCTCATATTTTTTAGTGACTCACTGGGACAGATTTGCTTAAACTTTCAATGGGCTTATCATTCACACAAAACTTCACAATCACACTGATCTTTCCATACAGTGTATGGTTGGATCTCATCAAATCACACACTAACTTTGAGCAACTTATTCAGCGAGGTGGTTTGTATGACACATTCGTTCCGAGCAACGCACCCTTTTATAGCATATAATCTGTATACTCACTGAACGTCACAACAAAGTTTATTCTTTATACTTATTTCGTATATTTATATCACTCATATGCCCATTTTATCATAGTGGGGCCTCGTATAATTGTATACTGTATCATATCATTATTACAGTAGCTCACATAAGATCATATTATTATATTATATTCTATTATATTTTTATTTTACCTGTTATCAGGTTTTCGGTCGACCACTATTTAATATCTACTCATCAGTAAGTAGCATCTGAAAATCTACAATCCCTTGAAATTTTCTTCACACCGTAGGTATAATAATCAATTCATTTCGCCTGTTGTACTCGTTAAGTGCTAACAGCCTTGCGCTGCGTTTCAGTTTTTTTTTTTTTTTTTTCGTTTTCACCCAAAACCACACAGGAATTACAAGGGTTTCTCGTTTTTACCCAAAACCACACAGGTATTACAAGGGAAAGAAAAAGGTGCTCCTCCTTGAGCCCTTTACCTTAAAAAACATTCCAATCACACAGCTATGGAATGAACGTCTCGTTACACTGACGTTTTTATCACCCACGACCACACAGGTTTTACATGGGGAATATGACTTTCAACCACACAGGTATTACAAAAGTCAACCTAGGCTTTTAGAATTTGAGCAAATGATTCAAACGCTGTACTCACTTATTTGTGGAGCGTCCGCTGGCCACGTCTGCGCCCGAATTTCAGGTGGAATCCAATCCTCCGTTTGTCGGAGTGGAACTTTTCCTGCCGGCAGTTTCCTTCAGTTCAGGCGCAGGCGGCAGTCAGCGAAGCGTCCATCCCATAACCTCGTCGCCAAAATGTCGTGGAAAATCTCCTTTGAGTAGAGAGTGCTAAATCTCCGAAGAATTTCAGATCTCAGCGTATGAATCAGATGTCATTTAATACACGCAGCGTGGAGAGAAGGCAAAAGCATTCTCTCACAAACTCTAAATTGTTACCCCTTAAGTACAGAACAGAGAGGAGGTAACCTTCATTTACAAACAGTCATAAAACATCTTCTTTACAGATAAAGGACTCTTTGATATTTTGATGTGTCCTGTCTTCCCAGGACAGTGACCCTTTGATCTAACAGAGGGGACAGTAAATGTCATCTTATCTAATAAATGCATACATTCCAATGTGGGGATGTGCCCCCTCCTGTGGCTCATGTGACACCTCAGGCAGTGTGACAATCTCTCTTCCCCCTATTGTCCTTACAGTACATTGATAACAAAAGGAAGCCTATGTAATTTTCTCACACCGTTAAGTTGACTAATTAGCAGCATTATATTACCATTTTGCTTGCTATTAGCTGCTAGGCCACTAGCATCGACCAACTCAATCGCAGGCACGCTACTTGACACAGCACACATGGTTAGCAACATTAGCACAACACCGCTATCTTACCGAGATTGACCGAGGAAAAACCGGAACTTTCCAACTCCGGACCGTCCCTGGATAGTTCACCTATCTCCTATATTGATTCACTGGCGTGCATTAACTATAAGTTTTAGCAACTATGATCTTAACTGGCTAATTCACTTCTCTTCTCTTGATAATGCTCAGTTCGCTATGAGTACGTCTCCTCTCTCTCTCTCTCTCTCTCCTCTCACATCATTTTAAAGGTCTTGACGAGCTCTATCAAATGGTAAAAAAATATGGTCCCAATAAAAGTTACTTTTTAAAATAAAGGCTGAAAACAAAAAGGCGCAAGTGAAAAATTTCAACTGAGTTTAGAGCGAAATAGGCGTAAGTGCACTGAGCTTGGCGCACAAAAGGCGTAAGTGCAGGTCAAGTGCATTTACGCCTTTAGTGCACTAAATAATTAATATAAGTGTTGTTTTTAACCAAATCATTACAATCAATGAAAAGTTTGTTTTAGCTCTCCTGTAAAATTCTGAAAAGGTCACTTACGCCCCTTGCGCTCCAAATCCTAATCACTCCCAGACAGAGGCGGACTTGACGAATCACTGTGTTCTGACTGGCCTGTCATCTCTCACTTTCTCAACATAGAAATAGTACATCTAGATCAGCACATCATTACTTTTAACCTGTTTTCTTTCACTGGCTTACACTAGCATTGTAGTACAAAGAGCAAGAAAAGACCATATTGGTACGGGCTTGGGATAAGGACTTTGACTTTGTGTAAGCAAAAGTTGACGCTGACTTCATCTTAACTTAAGTTACATAAGTTGCGTGACTAAACTTAAGTACTTATTTTAACCCAAACCATGATGTTTTCCCAAACCTAACCAGGTTATTCTGGTGCCTAAACCAAAACCAAACTGTCACCATTTCATAACTTTCAGTGAGGTTTATTTTTAAAGTCTAACCTGGAAGTTGCATATTTATCATTTTTAACATGAGGGGTAAGTAGAGCATTTATTCTGGCGTTTAGAGACACTGACTAAGCTGCCGTATTTGACGAGTTGGGAGTGAGAACGTGTTGGCCTGCACTTGCGGCACTGTGTGTCAGATGCAGTGGTCAGCAACACTGGGGCCCCACATGGGCCTGTCCTCTCTCCTATCCTCCAGAAAGAGTTTTGCCATCTTCAGAAGTTTTCTGATGACTCTGCTGTCGTTGGATTTATCAGCAAGGGTGAGGAGGCTGAGTACAGGGCTGTGATAAACAACTTTGTCACATGGTGTGAGCTGAACCACCTGCAGCTCAACACAACAAAGACCAAAGAGCTGGTGGTGGATCTGAGGAGAACCAGGACACCAGTGACCCCAGTTTCCATCCTGGGGCATAACGTGGACATCGTTGAACACTACAAATATCTCATCAACAATACACTGGACTGGACTAAGAACACTGAAGTCCTTTACAAGAAGGGACAGAGCCGCCTCTATTTTCTGAGGAGGCTCTGCTCCTTTAACATCTGCTGGACTATGCTGAGGATGTTTTATGAGTCTGTGGTGGCCAGTGCCATTCTGTTTGCTGTTGTGTGCTGGGGCAGCAGACTGAGAGTAGCCGATGCCAACGGACTCAACAAGCTGATCAGGAAGGCCAGTGATGTTGTTGGGGTGGAGCTGGACACTTTGACAGAAGTGTCAGACAGGAGGATGCTGTCTAAGTTGCGGGCAATACTTCAGTACGCCTCTCACCCTCTCCACAATGCTCAGGTCAAACAGAGGAGCACCTTCAGCGAGAGACTTGATTGCTCCTAAATGCACCACTGAGCGCCGCAGGAAGTCATTCCTGCCTGTGGCCATCAAACTTTACAACTCCTCCCTCTGTTGATTGGACTTTTTATATAAAAAACAAAACAAAAGACAAAGCAAAACTGTAATTTAACAATACAACTTTTTCTCTGTATAGTGTATATATTATCTCACTGTATATTGTATTGTAAATATTTCCAGACTGTCTACTTTATTATTTAATATTTTATTGTATTGACTTCTTTATTATGTTATTTTATTTTATTTTATTATTGTCTACTTTAATATTTTATTTATATCTTTATCTTTATTTCTTTTTTCCATTCACGCTGTATTTCTATTTCTACTTCGCACGGAGCACCTGTAACAAAACAATTTCCCCCCGGGATCAATAAAGTATTCTGTTTGTGATACTGATTGATTCTGATGTTACCAACGCAGTAAAGCAAACTGAATAATTCAAACACAAACTATCATAGCTCATTCACCTGTATTGTTTAATTCCACACTAATTATACAACATGTTCTCACTGAACTTGTCATATACAGCAGTTTGATCAAGCCTGAGGCTTTAAACTATGAGCTCTACTAACCCTTATAGTGTCAGCTTTGCACATGTGAGGCACCGAAGTCATGTAAGCATAAGTAATACATAATATACAGTGTCTTGTTACACTTTCAAAATAAAGTTTGATGACATCAAGTTTACATAGTCTGACTTATTGTGACTATTGGACCGTTTTAAACATTGTCAGATGGTCCTGATTTGATTAGGTTTAATAGATCATACTTTGGATTGACTTAACTACATTCAGTGTTGGAATGTAAGCAACAGAAGTAAGTCACGTGACTTATGTGATGTAAGTAATTTATGTGCATCCGCTTACTTGCATTACAAAAACTTAAAAACAAATCATTCTTGACTCCTAAAACCTTGGTCTCTGTAAAAAAAAAAAAAATCCAGTGTGTGACCAGGTCCAACCACCCCAAACCCGCCGCCCAACTCAGGGGCCCTTCGAGAAGTGATGAAGGGTACCTGTAGTGTCAAACATAGAGGGGCCACTGGCCAGTCTGCTGTACTTGACGTGTAGGGAGTTACAACGGGCTGAATTGAGACATATCACATGCATGCCCTAACACTAATCCACTAGATGTTGTGGCTGACTTTAATGTTCTCAACATGATGAATATAGTCATAAAGCCAGTCTAAAATAGGTACATATGAACAGTGGTTTTGATTGTCGACAATCAACCTCTTTCAAGTCACACATGCGATTTGATTAATTGTTAAAAAGTTTCCTTTTATTTTTTTTCCTGAAAAAAATCAGTTTTGGATGATACAGCGGACATTCCCTCCAGAGGCCCCGTTTGGATCCCATTTGTGATAAAGAGTCAAGATTGATTTTTGTTATGTATGTAAGCTGACGTGCGTAAATGACGTATCGTGTCCTTTAGCTGTTATATCAATAGTAAAAGTTATCATTCATGTGAAGGTTCCAGTTTCATTGTTCACCCACTTCAGTTCCGTTGAATCTAGCTGAGACACAGATCAAGGAGGACGTTTTCACACATGTAAGATGATTACATGCCAAATTCCAGCCACGTTTGTGATGACAAAACCAGGTGTTTTTTAAGCAAAATCATTATGTTTTTTTTTAACTCTTACCAAGTGGTTTTTGGTGCCCAATGTCTAATGGGCTGTGCATTCAAGAAAAACTTATCCACAGGGTTCCCAAGAGGTGTCATGGAGGGGAGAGCCTTTCCTTTAAAGGGGATGACAGTAACAAGTGTGATGGGGCATGACTGTCACAGCCTCTATACTGTCATAATTAAGGGTGGGTGTTATTCCGTTTGGTCCCTGACGTAGCCAGGTGAGCAAGGCTCTGAAAACACCAACGTGTGTAAAATCCCCAAATTCCAGGTAGCCTCCTTGTCCACTGGTGTAAAAATCAAGTGTATCATTGGTTTTGTAAAGGTAAGAAACACCTATCTACATAAAGCAATTGTGCATCAGTCGTCAGAGACTAAAGCTCTTTCTGGGCTGCAGGATGCTTTGTGCCGCTGAAGCGCTGACATCCACCTACAGGCTCTGTTTACGCCTTGATACAACACGCTCATTTTTACAGTATGACAGAAAAATATGGGTTTATTTTCTTACTGTGAGAGCAGCCCTACAATGTGCTACAATGTGTTATGACAGCGACTGAAAAAAAGCACACATACTAATATATATATATATATATATATATATATATATATATATATATATATATATATATATATATATATATATATATATATTTATTTATTTTTTTCTACAGTGTACAGTAGCTAAGCAACCATCTGCAGCACAAGTGAGTCCACATCTTAAATCATGGACGCATACACTGAAGATACTGTTTGACATGTCACCAGCATCCACACAACATGACAAATTAAACCGTTCAGGCTCAGTGTCATTAGTGCCCCGCATGCAAAAGGGATCTCTAATTGCCGTATTTGTTTCCCTGATATTGACAGCCTCAAACAGCGTGGTTAAAACAGAGGATTTCTTATGCTGTCGATAATATGCTACACATTGTCAATAAAATAATATTATCAAGGAAAATGAAGCATGTTAAGTTTACCGTTTGTTTTCTCCAGGACCCTGAAGGTGTACTTGTCTGGTTCAAGCTGTGAACAATTATGCACAGCACAAATAATCCCACGATTGCCACCAAACGTGGAGGATTATTGGTGGATACAAATAAGTGTGTGATAACTGAATGTGAAAGGGGGACATTAGCATTTGAATGATAATCAAGCAGGCTTCATCTCTCTTTTTCCTCGCTAGCACAAAGTGTGTTGCAGATTATAATCAGTAAACTCGACGGCCGTGTATTGAGCGTAGGTGACTATGTTTGTGTGAAAGAAATGTGTATGGATGGATGTGTGTTTCTGAAGCTCAGGCACAAAAAAGGATTGATAAATCTGAGACAACCTTGAGAAGGCATCATATTTACATGCGAAATGATGTCTGTTAGCGCCATTAAATTAACAGGAAAAGGTAAAGGATTGTTTATTGAAGACATTTCACAAATAAACTTTAGAGTAAGTGTGTGATTTGCTGCATATGTCTTTGATTTAACACTTGAAGGGCCGGAATTCGAAAACTACTAGAACAACCATACGCTGTCATTTTGACTGCTAGATTTTAAACTCTACAATCTCTCATGTAAATATCCAATTGAGTGATGAATACATTTATTGTGTCATGATATTTTTTTTTCTAAAAACGAAATAACACCAAAATGTACATTTTAACACGTTTATTATATATTTATCGATATTCATATCATTGCATATAGTACACTGTAATTATTGCATATATTTACACAACATTTTAATAGAGAAAACTAGAGAACCAGAAGTTAACAATAAAAAGTATCTCATTTAATTATGAAACATTATATTTTAACACTTAATAAGATAGAATACAAAAATAATAATAAACGAAAAAGATGAAAACGAGCTGATCTAAAACTAAAACAAAAAAGGAGCCAAGAACGAAGTTTAGGCAATAGAACAATAAAACAACATACAATTATATAATGCTACAGATTTTATGAACTAAGGACAAATCATGGGATCAATGGTCACAAGACACGCAGATTACTTCCGCTCTCCTTGCACAATTACCTCACACTTGCTTGTGGCATTTGCCCCTCCATGTATTCTGCCCTCAGCTCCTCTGCCAGCTGCTGCAGGACTTTCCTCCGGGCTCTCCTGCTGCTGGTGCACTCCTTGAATAAGATGTGGGCATTGATCCCAGCCAGGTCGAGGATGTTATAAAATACCGCCACTGGCCATCTTCATGTACTGCCTTTCATGGAGTACGCCCTCGCCATCTGGTCCAGGATGTCCACGCCGTACTTTGTGTTGTTGTAATACATCACAGATTCTGGCTTTGCCTTCGCCCCACTATAAGTGCCTACACCTGTGTGCATGGTGCTCAGGAGGCAGACATTCTTCCTCGGCTTTCACTGGTACACAGTCAGAGTCGCATCACCACACTTCAACAACTTTGTGTTGAACAGCTCTGCTTGCTGTTTCACGGAGGGGGGCAACTCCTGTTTTTGTTTACCAATGGTGCCAACCAGGCTGGTCTTCTTTGCCTGTAAGTTAGTGGCCAGTTTCAGGGACGTGAAGAAATTGTCTGTGGTGATGTTTCTTCCCTTCCCCAGGAATGGCTCTGCCAGTCTCAGCACCACACTCTCTCCCACGACCCGTTCAGCATTTATGTGGAGTCGACATCAACAGCCAACCAAAATTTGATGCTGAATTTATCAGACTTATTTCCCATATATTGGGTGAACTTGCAGTGTGTCTTTGTGGGGAACAGCTGCTCATCAATTGTGATGTTGGCGCCTGGTTTGTAGCAGGCTACACTGTTCTAGATGAACTGGTCCCAAGTGGCCCGCACCAGGGCACTTCAGGTCTCCTTTCTGGCAAAGTGCAGGAACCTCATTATGTCCCTGAAGTGATTCCTCTCCATTTTTTGTCTGAAACAATGGCCCATTCCTCAGACCACAGACTGTGCGCCACAGACAAATAACAGCAATATGAACACTTTGAGTTCCGTCACTGTCAGGTCCCACAAGCTGTCGCCGTGGTCCTTATGAGCCTCAGCCAAAGTGCAGTCCCTGATGTGCTTCAGCATGCCATCATCAGACACACAGAAAAGCAGTGAGTGCATCCTTGACATTGCGATTTGTGTGCACTGTGGGGCCAGCAGCTTCCGTCAGCACATTTTGGCTTTGCCTTCTCCTTGGTCATCCATCTGGCTGAAGGACCATCCACACCATCCCACCCTTCCCCCTTTAGCACAATTGCCTCTGGCTGAGATGAAACTAGCCGTTAGCTGAGCACTCCAGACACCTGTCACATTCACCACTGTGGGTGAATGTGACAGGTGTTGTAAAAGCTCTTTGAGCGTTCAGTAGACCGGAAAAGCACTATAGAAATGTAAGTCCATTTACTATTTCCATTACCGAGGCTAACATTTGCAATAACTGCTTTGACATTTTCTACATAATATCGAAATAATGGTTTTTGATTGCTACATCGGCCATTTATTTATTTGTCAGACATTTAGATATATATGTAATCAAATGGCTCAACACATCCTCAAACATTAACGACTGAATAGGACGATTGTCAATGTCTCCAAAAATCACATGATCATTGTGTCACAGGAACGCACGTACAGGACCTTTTTGTACAGATACAATTTGGTTTGGTTTAGGCACTGAAACTGCTTGATTAGGTTTAGGAAAACTTTGTGGCTGGATGTAGTGAGTGCATTTGTCAGCGCATTTTGGCTCTGCATTGTCCCTGGACCATCCACACTGTCCCATCCTTCCCCCTTTAGCACAGATGCCTCCAACTGAGATGAAACTAGCGGTTAGCTGAGCACTCCAGACACCTGTCACATTCACCACTGTGGGTGAATGTGACAGGTGTTGTAAAAGCTCTTTGATCGTTCAGTAGACCGGAAAAGCACTATAGAAATGTAAGTCCATTTACTATTTCCATTACCGAGGCTAACATTTACAATAACTGCTTTGATATTTTCTACATAATATCGAAATAATGGTTTTTGATTACTACTTCAGCCATCTATTTATTCGTCAGACATTTAGATATATATGTAATCAAATGGTTCAACACATCCTTAAACATTAACGACTGAATAGGACGATTGTCAGTGTCTCCAAAAATCACACGATCATTGTGTCACAGCAACGCACGTACAGGACCTTTTTTGTACAGATGCAGTTTGGTTTGGTTGAGGCACTGAAACTGCTTGATTAGGTTTAGGAAAACTTTGTGGTTGGATGTAGTTAGCCCATTCGTCAGCGCGTTTTGGCTCTGCCTTGTCCCTGGACCACCCACACCATCCCGTCCTTCCCCTTTTCCACAGATGCCTCCAGCTGAGATGAAACCAATGGCGGGCTGAGCACTGCAGTGGGCTCAAGAGCTGGTTCAAGGAGGCATAGAACAACAATAATAGCATAATAATAGCCTAATAATAATAATAATAATAATAATAATAATAATATTAGTAGCAGAATTTGTGAATAGCTCAGGCTATAACATAGCGCAGGGCAGCCCAGGTCAAAACTACGGTGGCCGGGAGGCACAAACCAAAATTACAAAATGTGAAACACTTTTACGAAGCTTGAGACAAATTTACATATCATAAAACAAAATTACATTACCGAAACAAACTTACATTTCAGAAAACAAATTTACATTTCAGAAAACAAATTAACATGATACAAAACACTTTTACAAACACCTAAACAAATTTACATTTCAGAAAACAAATTAACATGATACAAAACACTTTTACAAACGCCGAGACACATTTACAAGTGGTGAAACACTTTTACAAGTCCCAAAACAAATTTACAAATAACATCAACCGGAAAGGGAATGTACCAACTCCGGGGTTGAACCGGAATTATACAACAAGTAGTTCCGACCAAGCAATCTGATTGGTCAGCAAGAGATTTTGACCGTGCTCAAATCAGCATGACAGCACGCCTGACTCATTACTCAAAATATTACTCTGCCAAGTCCGTGGCAATAGTGTATCCATCTCCATGGCAACATAGTAACTGTCAGAGCTGGAGCAAAAAAAAAAAAAAAAAAAGTACGGCTTGAAATTCAAACTTTCTGCCGTAAAATATGCAGAGGAAAAGTTGGGAGAAGCAGCCGCTAGACATTTCTCTGTCGACCCCAAGAGAGTGAGAGATTGGCGATAAAATAAAACGGAGCTGTCCGAGGAGGACAGCAACAGGGCCAGGAGGGAGGAAGAATGCTAGTGAGGAGCCTGAGATAAACATGCGGGAATTAGGGGTGGGCGATTCTGCAAATTTTGGTATCGATCTGACACCAAGTAATTACAGGGCCAGTATTGCCGATACCGATACTGATACCGATACTTTTTACTTGAAAATTCCTAATCATTGAATGACTTTGTACTTTTGCCTTTAATTAGTTGATCATGATTATGATAATAATGAAACACAGGACAAAGATTTTGGCCAAATAAGAAAATAATATTTAACATAATTAAATCTATAACCTATAATCTGCTTGTAACCTAAATAGGAATACTAATGTTCCTTCAACAGATACACAAAAGGGTTATTATAGTCTGTTATATTCATACTTCAGAGTGAAGCTGAGTGAGCGGAGAGGGATGGAGAGGAGCACTGCACATGAGGACTGAGAGGGATACCAACTGGGCTACTGGGAGCCGGCGAGGGGGCCCCTTCGCTTGCCTTCCTGATACCCCGGTCCAACTTCACCCCTCACTGCAATATATTATCATCGACGCAATATAATTTATTTATCATAATCCCAACAATTAATCTTATGATAGTCATTGTCATGATATATTGCTTGCATTAGGTTGCGTTCACATATGTTATGTTTACATATATATTATGTTATTATCCTGTATTACAGCATGATATATTACATTACAAATTTGCCCTGTATTACATTATCATACCTCACACTATCTCTTCAGACTATATTAGGTTATAACATACTGCATTTCTTATTATTATATCTCATATTACTTTATACAGTCTTGTCTTATCTCAATTATCTGAGTACATTATATAAGGTTAAATGATATAACACTGTACTATGTCAATATATCTCATATCATGTTGCATACTATTACTACTTATTTAACTTACTTATCTATTTTTTTTTGTTCCTTCAGTTTTACTTTCCTCCTCCTTCTCTTTTCTTATTTATACTTTATTTACTTACTTATTTTTATTGTATCATCTATCTGTACCTACATACGTTTATAATACCATACTATCTGCCTCTCAGCCACTAGCACGCATGCACACTCACTCACACACAGACATGCACGCGCACACACACACACACACACACACACACACCTATATTACCTCTATACATATCATAATAACTCTATGTGGTTTTTTTGTTGTTATCTGTACTGTATGTCCACTATCTGTATTTGTTGACCCTTGTGGTGTGATGTACTTGTCCCCCATGTCACCTTGTCTTTCACCTAATTTCACCAAAAAAAAAAAAAAAAAAGAAAGGACTGAGAGGGATGCTGCGCTCACACAAACTCTGTGAAGAAATACAAGTGATTTTCTAAACTTATAGAAGAGAAACTACAACAAAAATATCGATCTCATTGTGCTAGTATCGATCCGATACCAATATTCACCTTGGTATCGATACTATCGATATTTGGATCGATCCGCCCACCCCGAGCGGGAATTAGTTATCAGCAAACGGGCACGCCACGAGAGAGTGTCCCACAAAATGATCAGGGCGACGGAGAAACAAATGTACGCCACCGTGAGTGACAGCACAGATGAGGAATTATCTGCGAGTGCTGGTCGGCTGAATCGTTTCCTCCGCCGCAACAACTTCAGTTGCAGAAGACTACTATTGCCCAGCAGGATGCCGGAGAATTCACCAAGAAGCTGGAGAAGTTTGTGACATTTTCATCCCGGATTTTTGAGAGGAAGGAATTAAACGCCTGTCCCAAATTGCCCCCTGGTCCCAAATAAACGCCTTGTCTGTTAAGTGATTGAAACAAATAAATGCCCCAGCTATTATTTATTTTCCCTTCAGTGTGAGAGACACTATTGTGGCCGCGGTGAAAACATTTTATAAAAAATATAAAAGAAAAAAAAATCAACATCTTTTTTATAACTTGGGCGATAAAAATAAGCCTTTTCTGTTTATCTGTGCAGTATTGATTTAGTTCGGGAAATTCCGAGATCGCGATAAAACATGAACGTCAGCTCAGACTTCACTCTTCTGGGACTAGAAAATCTTTTCTGTTGCTAGGTCGTTACTAAGGGTTGGATTATTTGATGGAGTGGTAAACTACGTTTCATTACACATATGAGTCAACTGACGTGACTGATTTTGTTTCAGTTATTAGTCAGACCCCATGTGTTTCCATGGAAACGCAACGCACACTCTCAAAAACCTTTAAAATTTGAGAGCAAATTGTCCATCAACATGGATATATTTTGATTATACATTTTATTTGTGTTGGTATTAGTTGTATAATCGCAATATTTCCCTCGAGGGTGTGCTTTAATGTAATTTGAGCACTTCAGTGCTGCTTGCGGGTTAGATCGATGGACCAGATATGCTGCATAAAATATTTTAATGAGGGACACTCATACGCTGTAATCGTGGACATGATGTCATGTTTACACAGTGTTCACATCAGCTTGATGTCTCTGAAAAGCAAACTGAATGGAGCCGGGTTATATCGCAGAAAGGATTACCCCTATGCTCCTGATGTGAACACCGTGTAAACATCACATCATGTCCACGATTACAACGTACGAGTGTCCCTCATTAAAATATTTTATGCACTGCTGCAGCATATCTGGTCCGTCGATCTGGTCCATGCCCCTTAAAAACTCTAAAGACCGACCACACGAAGAACAAAACCGTGTTAAACGGCTCATATGTTGTCCACAAAACGGGCAAAACCTCACTCGATGGCTGTCCATCTTGAGCTCACCATGAACTCCATCAACAACAACAACAACTCGAATTGGCCGCTGCCGGGTTATCACTTCCGTTTCAACCCCGGAGTTGGTACATTCCCTTTACGGTTGATGTTATTTGTAAATTTGTTTTGGGACTTGTAAAAGTGTTTCACTACTTGTAAATTTGTTTCGGCGTTTGTTAAAGTGTTTTGTATCATGTTAATTTGTTTTCTGAAATGTAAATTTGTTTCGGTAATGTAATTTTGTTTTATGATATGTAAAAATGTTTTCCAAAATGTAAATTTGTTTTCTGAAATGTAAATTTTTTTTTCTGAAATGTAAATTTGTTTCAGTGTTTGTAAAAGTGTTTTGTATCATGTTAATTTGTTTTCTGAAATGTAAATTTGTTTTCTGAAATGTACATTTGTTTCGGTAATGTAATTTTGTTTTATGATATGTAAAAATGTTTTCCAAAATGTAAATTTGTCTCAAGCTTCGTAAAAGTGTTTCACATTTTGTAATTTTGGTTTGCACCTCCCGGCCACCGTACGAAACAGGGCAGGGCAGCAGAACTTACCTTAGGCGTTGTAGGCTGTAGCCGCCGGGGAAAGCTGTCTGTTTTTCCTTGGTACAGACTTTGAGTCACTCTCTGAGGAGGTATTCTCGTGCACCCAGGAAAGATCACTTTCATTTCCGAGCTCTGATGGATCCCCTCCATCCAAATCACCACTGTCCAAATTGTGAAACATTTTCAGGGCTTCGGCAGCATTGAAATTCGTCTTCATCCTTTCCTCCTTGTGAAGGCTTGAGTCCATTGCAGACATATCAATAACAACTTATCAATAATAACAAGCATAATAATTAATAAGTAAAGTTGCAAAGAAGCACAGCTGGAGACAGCTAACAAAGTTAGAGACGAAAGACAATGAAAGTGCAATCTGCACAAAAAATGTATCAATGAAACCTCGCGAAATGATGTGCACTTACGGCTGGAATAGGAAAAACAAATCATATTTTCTTTGTCTTTTGTGTAATTTTTATTAACATCGACATTTTCTACATAATATCAAAATTATGTTTTTTGATTGCTACTTCAGCCATTTATTTATTCGTCAGACATTTAGATATATATGTAATCAAATGGTTCAACACATCCTCAAACATAAACGACTGAATAGGTCAATTGTTAGTGTCTCCAAAAATCACACGATCATTGTGCCACAGCAGAGCACATACAGGACCTTTTTTGTACAGCTGCAGTTTGGTTTGCTTGAAGCACTGAAACTACCTGGAAAACCTTGTGGTTGGAGGTTACTGTTAAAGGGATATTCCGGTGTAAGTTTAATCCATGGTCAAAATCACCGTGAAATTGTGTTAGACTCCCTCTTGATAGATAAAGTTAGCAGACCACTAATTATGGAGTTTTATCAACCTCAGAAACGACCGCACGACAACAATGCACTGCAGTAAATGGATCCAAATATAAACCGACACCAAAAAGCCACAAATAATGCTTAGAACAGCACCAAACTTCAGCAACAGTACAAATAGGGTCTCGGCACATAATCCGGGGCATCTAACCTCCGCTAGCTTAGCTGGATTTCTATTGGGAAGCTAAAAACAGATTTCAACTCTCCTCCATCAGCTTCCGGGTCGGGGAAGTCCTGACGCAACGATTACGGAGTGCGGTTAGAAATGCTCAATTCCGTTCTTTTCCCTGTCCGCTCTTGATAATAACTGTTATAAACTGGCAGGTAAGACACATATGAACTTTGATTGCTTTATCCATGGAGTCATAATCATACATTTTCATCCATGAGCGGCAGAACTCTACTGCACTCGGTAATCGAGTCGTCGGGACTTCCTGTCAACATGAAGCTGCTGCAGGAGAGAGGTAAATTTTGACAGCTTTTCAGTGGAAATCTAGCTAAGCTAGTGGAGCTTTAATGCCCCGGACTATGTGCTGAGATCTTATTTGTACTGTTGCTCCGTAAATTAGTGGTCTGCTAACTTGATCTCTTGAGAGGGAGTCTAACACAGTTTCACGGTGTGTTAGACCATGGATTAAATTTACACCGGAATATCCCTTTAATGTTTCCTGCTTAATTGTGTGTAGGAAGTTCATTCACTGCATTGGTAAGTTAAACAGAGGTCACCGTTGACTTCTGACATCGTTGCTGTTGGAGATCGTAGCAGTTCTAGACAATGCCCGGTACGTTTCAACAGTTTCCTAAGAGACAGCTCTATGCTCTGCTCCGCAGCAAATAAGCTCAAACTCTATTCTATGACAGAATAGCATCACAGCTGCAACTATCTGCTCAGAGGAGATGGAGCCAGACAGGAGGTCAGGCGGTGGAACAGCATAGTGCATCCAGTCAAGTAATGAGTATGAGTATGTTTTAGTCCCCCCAGGAATCCGCGATTCCGTGATCGCGGAAATTACCGCAGATTTCTCGGCCGTCCGTGGATTCAAAGACCTTCCGCTGAATATCACATTTTGCATGTAGTTTTCATCCCGGCCGCGGTTAGCAACTGGCGACCACCAGGTAGCGATCTCAATGGAAGCACTTTTATCCGACCCAACCCCCCGACAGCAAGTAACTTAAAGCTTGCAAATATTACAGCGGCTGAAAGAGCTAAATAGTATAAAGAACTACACGAGGATGGGGGCAAGCTATTTTGCACACCATGCAACAAAGCCGTGGATCACAGAAGAAATTCAACAATAAGAGACCACTCGTCTTCCGTTAATCATCTGAAGCGAAAGATTGAAACTCCCGCGGACATTGCTTTAAAAAGACAGACGACCATAACAGCAAGAATCGCGAGGCATAACATTGCTGCCGCAGAATCAAGAATTGCTCTCCGCAGAATCAAAATTGCTCTCCGCAGAATTTCAACTTTTTCTCTGCAGATTCCTGGGGGGGACTATCTGTATTATAGATATATGATATAGTAGTCTTGAGTATAATGATGTATGACATATGTACAAATGTGTGATCGTGACAACTCACACAGTCAAAGCCTGTTTTCCTTTATAACCTATTCATATTTATAAAATAGATAAAGCTGTGAAGTGAAGAAGAAAGCGAGCAGGGGGAGTATAGAATGAGAAAGAAGCAGAGCAAGAGTAAGACAGTAAATATTAGTCTATTTTCTCTCCAAGACAAAGTGAGGCACAGGAAGAGAAGGAGAGGAGAGGGAAAGAGTCCACCAGAATAAGAGTGCAGATATTAGTACATTTATTGTGACTCATTGAGAGACGAAGCTGTCTCTTTGACTTAGTGTCATCTCATCTGCCGCAGTGCCGGGAGGTTGTGTGTGTGCGCCACTGTGTGTGTCTTCTTGCGCTTTTGTCTATGCAGAAGTGTTTGTGTCCGCATGTCCGTTTGTGCATGTCTACTCTTTTACTCGCTGACTCTGAACACCGTTATTTATGTATTTCACCCCAGAGTTTTACACCACCTTTTTTGTTTTTTTTGTTTTTTTTTGTTTTGGAGCGTGCAGATGGTGGCTGCGTTCCACAGTGTTATTTGTTTTTGGCTGTTGCTGTTGCCTTCGCACTTCTACACGGTTCAACAAGGGAAGTGACCACTGCCTCAGCCACTATTGTGTTATGTGGGACAGTTTTATAGATACATTTGAGAAACACTTTAGCATTTCCGGAACATCTTTTATTTCCTCGACATGGATGAAAATAATTACACTGTTTCAACAGTGTAAATACACATGCCTACAGCATGGGTATACACAAATACACAGCTGAGGCCTCATTTATAAAAATGGACCGATCAATTTTGATTTCTATGGTTGACATGAGTGATTCCTCTGCACGAGCAGTGACACACTCCAAGGCTACATGTTTTGGTTTTGTTCATTAACCCACTATTTATTCCACTGAATAATACATGTTGCACGCCCTCAGTCTCTCCCACCCATCCTCCTAAAAGTTAGATTTTCCCTTTTGGACCAAGACTATTGACAGATCTGGGGCCAAGTGTTTTGGATACTCGAGTGAAGAGAAGGGCAGAGCTGTCAACTGATCACTACCTGGTGGTGAGTTGGGTTCGGTAGCAGGGGAAACCCCTGGACAGACCTGGTAAGCCGAAACGAGAAGTGCGAGTAAGCTGGGAACATCTGGGGGAGGCCCCTTTCCGAGAAGCTTTCAACTCCCACCTCCAAAGGAGCTTCTCTAGCATCCCTGTGGAGGCTGAGGACATCGAACCTGAATGGACGATGTTCAAAGCTTCCATTGTTGAAGCTGCAGCTGTGTCCTGTGGCCATAGGGTCTTAGGTGCCTCAAGGGGTGGCAACCCTCGGACACCGTGGTGGACACCGGTGATCAGGGAAGCCGTCTGACTAAAGAAGGAGTCTTTTAGGGACATGATGTCCCGGGGGACTCCTGAGGCCGTTTTGGGGCACTGACGGGCCCGAAGAGCAGCAGCCGCAGCTGTGGCAGAGGCAAAGCAGTGGGTGTGGGAGGAGTTTGGTTGAGGCCATGGAGAAGGACTTTTGGGCGCAGCCAAAGCTCTTTTGGAAACCATACGGCACCTCAGGAGGGGGAAACGGGGAACCATCCAAGCTGTGTACAGCAAGGATGGGATCTTGTTGTCTACAACTGAGGAGGTCATAGAAGGTGGAAGGAGTACTTTGGTGACCTCCTGAATCCCACTTAGCCATCCACTGTAACGGAGACAAAGCTGGAGGATGACGTCGCTGATTTCCCTGGGTGAAGTCACTGTGGTAGTCAAACAACTCCACAGTGGCAGCCCCAGGGATCGATGAGATACCACCAGAAATGCTGAAGGCTCTGGGTGTTGAGGGGCTGTCTTGGTTGACATGCCTCCTCAACATTGTGTGGGGGTCGGGGTCGGTGCCAAAGGAGTGGCAAACAGGTGATTGATTGATTGATTGATTGATTGATTGATTTCTAGATCAAAAACACATAAAACGATAATCCAAAAGGATGACATGCAAAAGTGTAAAACTTATTTCCAGCATGGTCCTTGGTGTTACACATAAAACAACTAAACAAGAGGCAGACACAACACAGAACACAAAGAAATAAGAAAAGCAAAACAGAGTTAAAAACTATCTAAAATGTCTTATTCCATAAAATCTGCTTAACCTGTCTTTTAAAAATTACGCTAGATGATACATGTTGAATAGGGTTAATGCTAGCCCTGGTGTTATGCCTATGATGTGTGTGGACCATGTTTATGTTGGCATTTAAGTATTTGGGGGCCTTACCATTAACAACATTAAACATATGGTTCAACTTAAGTTGCTCAACTCTAAGATGAACAGGTAGTAGGCCAACTTTATTAAACTCCTCCCTACCAATATGTGTACGAGGGGGTGCATTTAACAGGTACCTAATAACATTGGGCCTCATTCATGAACCATTCTTACGAACAAATTTGTTCTTAAGTCCCACTTACGAAGATTTTACTAAGATTGTGGCATTCATGATTTTTTTCTTATCTAGGATTTTTTCTTAGGCAAGAACAAATCCTATGAACACTCAGGAGTACTCTTACGCACATTTCAGTGCCGAAATGTTGGCATGGTTGTGTTTTCTTCTCTTGTGTAGTTCAATAAAATGCAATATTACAGTGATAATTTTGTCATATTTATTCATTTATTTATTTATTTCATATTTTTGGTCATTTACAAATAATTTAAATTCTAAAATAAATTAAATGTGCCAATGATTTAAGATAAATCAAGTAAATTGGAAACATGCCATCAATTAGTAACCCCCCCACCCTATTTATACGTGGCATTTCTCCATCCAAGGCCCGCAAAACAATGGCATATATATTGCTCCTGCGGCTTTCATCAATGTAAGAACACAGCTGCGAACAATTCTGAGGCTTATGAACGAGTTGGTGAATCTGATGTAGGGTTTTCTTAACCCTTTAGGCGCCAGAGTCGCAAATTTGCGACACACCGCGGTACTGAACAAAACAGCTGTTTTCTCCCAATAGAGTGTTACATGTCGTTCATACTCCCCACCACTAGTTGGCAGACATCCTATACTTAGACCTTAGCTCATAAAAACATCTTGCTTCAATGCAAAATGTTCGAGGAAGTCCCATGCAAACTGTGGGGTGAGAGAGCGGAGACAGTGCGCCAGGAAGCCATTTTGCTGAAGGGGTATTGCTGGATTCAGACGTTATTGAGATGAAATAAACGACAATGGCATGCAAAAAGTTGACACTTAGGGAAGTGATTGAGCTCCTATTCGGTGATTCTGATTCTGAAGTGGAAAATCTAGCTTTGGGAGATGACGGTCGGTTGATTAGTGAGCTTGCTAGTCGCGGTGCGTCTTTGCATAGCAATGGCGGTGCCGCGCAGAGTGAGGAAAACGCACAAGCACTAACACACGATCCTTTGCCCAATAGGTGGGAATGGAAATGATACACAAACTCGTAGTATCAGTAGGGAAGCGAATGGATGTGGTAGAAGTAGCGGTGGTGGTGAGAATACCGCTGGGTGTCAGCGTTAGTGTTCACTCTTTCCACCGCGACGGTCACGTAGCCTCCATCCGCGGCAGCGGTGCAGCTATGCGCCGCAGCAGTGTTCACGAAACACAAAGCACACACGAGTCCAACTCTTCTCACAACACTAGAGGAGATAGCAGGGGGAGACGTGGGCAAAGTGTTCGTAGAAAGGCTGATGGGTGTCGTAGGGGCAACAGGGGAAGGCAGAACAGGGCTGGAAATTATGATGATGATAATGGTAATGGTGGCTGGGCTTACTTGAGAGATGAAGTATATGGATAAAGCCCTTTGATGAGCAAATTGGATATCGTGGTGACAGAAAGCTAAGCAATGATTCAAGGTCTATAGTTTTTTTGTCCCTCTTTCTGACTGATGATTTCTGGTATCTTATAACAATGGAGACAATGCTCATCAGTATTTAGGCTGACATGAACTAATTCCAAGTTCACGGTTTCATGAATGGTATGATGTAAATGTAAATGTAAATATATATATATATATATATACATATATATATATATATATATATATATATATATATATATATATATATATATATAGTTCTTATTGTCTCTATGCCTTGCAATGAGAGGCTCCACACTCTACAAATATTACAAACTTTTACCTGGATAGATGGGCACAGATAAGGCCTCTGCAGCTAAAAGACGCCTACTGTTATTATTATCATGTAATAATAATAATAATAATAATAATAATAATAATAATAATTATAATAATAAACAAGAAGAGAAGAGAAAACAAGAAAAAGGGAAGAAAAAAAAGTGTCCGCCAATGGGGGGGATGGTGGGTAAAAAAAACGCATACTGTTTACATGAGTTTTGTGGTGTACTAATAGTTCTAGTTTACGACTGTTGGCTTACAATTTACTTTTTCCCTGTTCATTTGATGTGTGGACAACATAACAAATGGATGGAGGGGATGAATCTGATGAAATAAGTTCAACTCTCTTTCAAAATACCAGGTATTTCATGGAAATTACATAATCCAATATGGCCGCCACCATATGACGTCATAATATGCAAATTAGATGGGAAAAATTACTCCCTTCATAAACTTTAGGTCATTCTCAATATTTGTCTCATCTACATTTTGTCTCTATCTCAAACTACATTCAAGCCAGAGCCTTCTGAAATTTAGGTGTCAAAATCTAGTATTTTTTAAAATAAAACCCGGCGCCTAAAGGGTTAAGGAACCTCTTAAGAACAACTAGAGAAAGAATCTAAGAAGATTCTTAAGAAGATATTGGCGAATGAGGCCCATTGTTTTGTAGCACTTTGAATTTGTTTTTAAGTTTCACAGTCAACCCAGAAAACCATGCAGAGCAAGCAAAATCAATGTGACATTGAATCAATGTCATAGCCAATAATTTCTTTACAGTAAAATCTAAAAACCTTGTCTTACAATATAAAAACTTCAATTTACAGGCACATTTGTCCAAAATTTTGGCTGCAATGGATTCACCCATAAGTGATTGATCCAAAGTAAGACCCAGGTATGTGACATTTGATCTAGACACAATTTCAGACCCATTACACATCACTTTTAAGACATTTGATTTTGCCAACTTCCTTTTAGTACCAAACAAAATTGATTCGGTCTTGCCCAGATGCATAGAGAGCTTATTGTCTATGAGCTGACCTGGTTGACAGATTCAAGCTCAGCACCAAGAGTATTTTCAATGTCTCTAACATTACACCCTGGGACAAGTAAAGCAGAATCATCAGCATACAACAACAATTTGCAATGAACCACAGCTGACATGTCATTAATGTACAGTAAAAATAACAGGGGCCCCAGGATCGAGCCTTGCGGACCCCACATACTATACTCTGAGGTTCAGAAAGGGTCCCCTCAACATCGCACACCTGTGTTCTATCTGTTAGGTAAGACAAGAACCACTTGAGAGCTAAATTGCTAAAACCCACGCACTGTAATTTAGAAATTAAAATATCATGGTTCACAGTATCAAACGCTTTTTGTAGGTCAAGGAGAAGCATGCCAACATAGTTCCCCTGATCTAGATTCTGACGCACAAAGTCAAAAAGATGGATCAGACAGGTGTCAGTGGAGTGTGCAGCTCTAAAACCAGACTGGAGCTCATATAATAGATCATGCCTGATAAGATACTCCTCAACCTGGTCATACACAAGACGCTCAAAAATCTTTGAAATGGTTGACAGGATAGAGACTGGCCTATAATTCCCAACATCAGCTCTGCTATTATTCTTAAAAAGAGGAACAACCCTAGCATTCTTCATGTCATTTGGGAAAACACCCTGACTTATGGACAGATTAATGACATGGGTGAGGATACTAGACGTAACCTCAGCACTATCCCTAAGAAACCTGGAGGGGATAAAGTCCAAGCCAGTGGCCTTATTTACTGACAGGGTGGAGAGGCACTCTCTTACTTTATCCTCTGAGACAAGACTAATTTCAAATGCATCTGGAGAAACATTTTTATTTCTATAGAACGAATTAACAAATGCTTTGCCATATTAACAGAAGCACCTGGCAGTTTACTGACCAGACTGGCAGCAATGGTTGTAAAGTACTGATTAAAGTGGCAGGAAATCTGCCGCTTTTCAAAACACATCTCATCATCAATTAGAAGTGCAGCTTTACCAGACTTAAATTTGGTTTTAGCTGTAGATCTCATGTCATTAAGAACTTTCCACAGTTTTTCAGGCTGTTTTGCATTAGCAGAAATGGAATCAGAAAAACAAATCTGACTTTGCCTGTTGAACTTTGTAACTAACCTGGTTTCTGAGATCAACCCTGTAAGACCCAAATATAGAAAAACCTAAAAAAAAATATTTTTTGATCCTTCAGATATTGTTGTAGGAGGCCTCTGATGCAGAAATGAAAGAGTTTTTTTTTTAAAAATGTTTATGTACGTTTTGTGCGCTCATGTTCTCTGAACAACAATTCAGAACAACTAAGGGTTTATTTGCAGAGTTGATTGCTTACTTAGCCCCATAAAGGTATATAACATTAATAATAATCACACATTCATATTTTTATGAAGAATTATAATTTTTTTTTTTTTTTAAATAGCTTTTTATAGTGACTTCTTCATTCCTTTTTTTCTTTTCATGGCTGACTTTCATTCATAGTGAAAGTCCCAAAAACAGTTCTTGTCCTCTGAAAAGCGAAGGTGAACATCACACTTGCTGCATTGCATGTTAGTGTATCCTTTAGTGCAATGTCTGCAGCTTCCTCTCCCTGTCTTCACTGGGAAATGCGCAACTAGGTCCTTGCGTACATCCAATGGGAGGTGTGCACTTCTCTTGGATGGTCTCTTCTGAAGAGTCAGAGGGCTTCCTGATGTCACTGTTGCTGGGCTCCCTTTGCCTGAAGATGGTCGTCCTCTCTTTGGAGTTTGGAGCGCCGTGTTCACCAGGATGAGAGAGGATGCTGGCTGTGCCTGAAACTGTCTCCTGTTCATTGTCTCTTTGCTAGAGATCTTGAGAGAGGATGATGGTGTGCCAGAAGATGTACATGTACCAGCGACGGGATTTGATGGGGGACCTCTATTTGGCTGTAAATGAGTCCAACAAATCCACAACTCCCATGTACTTGTTGTTGACACCAACAATGTAAGGCCTCTCAACTTCAGTGTAGGTTCGACTGGCTTTGTCCCAGTGTTGAATCTTCTGCACAGGTTCAGGTCCAGCAAAGGATAACACAAGTGTGATGGCCCTGTTGTCAGACCATTTGACAGCACAGATGTTGTGATTCCACTCCACTCTGACGTCATCGCTTCCACTCCCCTTTTTCTTCAAGCTCTTCTCGTCTTCAAGGTCACAGTTGGGCAGGCGCACCTGCCTGGTTGTTCCCATGTAATGAATTCCCCAGTGTTTACCAGGTAGACAATACTGTCTGCTTATTGTAAGTTGCTTTGGACAAAAGCATCTGCTAAATGCCCTAAATGTAAATGTAAATGGCTTAGCCTATGCTCTCTACTTATCATGCTAAAAGAAATGTGCATCCCAATCACCAGCCATTAAGTCACACAATACTGCCTTGACATGACAATACTGCTTGTAATGCCCTCTAATTATCATACTAAAAGGAAAACATGCATACCCCCACTTACATCCACACATCCACATTCAGGAAAATGTTCACCTTTCTCAGAACTGAATTGTCTGTTGATATCCACTTTGTGGACAAAGTTGTGGAATTTTAGGTCAGTATGATCAAATTAACTACATTTTTTAGAGATAAAGTTTTAAATCAGTCAAATTTGACCAGAACACAACACAAGGGTAGTATGTATACTTTCCATGTATAAAAAAACACTCTGTTTCAGGCAGTGGTGTAGTGGAGGGAATACAACCTGTTTGTTCCCACTGCAACAAGCCTGCTATTTTGACTACCACACTCACCCAATGTTGTAATATTACAACAATTATATAACAAGCTCTAAATGAAATTTGATGAATCTGTTCTACAAAAACTACATATGTACATGTTCTAGACATGGTAATAACAACAAAAAAGACATTATAAAAGTCATTTTACTTACTTGAATCTGATGAATTTAGTCCAATGAAACAAAGCAAGGTTGTCCGAAGGAAACCATGAGAGGTTGTGTGAGTTCATGGCCATGAGGCGGGACTTATAAACAAATGTACTATCCAATAGCATCGTGAGACTGAACAATAGGACCCAATGACTATGTAAATGTGGTAAAAAACAAGATAAAATATAACAGATTGTTTTTTTGGGTGGCTAAAGGTAACGTTGTAATATTACAACAGTGGGTCTTAGAGGGTTAACATAATTGTTGTAGTCAGCTGGCAGCTTGGACTTCTTAAACTTAATGAAACATCTATTACGTTGTCTGATCAGATCAACGATTTCCGAATTCATCCAGCATGCACTTCTATGCTTGATTCTGGTTTCCCTCAATGGTGCAACTTCATCAAGAACAGCAATGAAACTCTGCTTGAAAATCCCAGGCCTTATCAACATCATTACACTCAAGCTCATCAGACCAATCATTATCAGATAACCTTTGAATGAACACCTCCGCAGAGTATTGCTTTGTACACCTGTATTTGATGGAACAATGCTCATTTATAGGTTGAGGTCTAATTTTCTTGCGTGTGCAAAAAACAGCATTATGGTCACTAAAAGCCACATCCAACACACCTGATTGACATATCATTCCACAGTCAGATACTAAAATTAAATCGAGGAGGGACTGGCTATTCATAGACAACCTAGTAGGCTCAGTAATTAATTGCTGTAGACCAGACACCTCGCATAAATATGAGAAAGACTCCTTCAGGCTACTTTGTGGCAGTAATAGATTTGTATTAAAATCACCCATAATGATACACTCTTTCTCTAGGCATATATTGCTTTTACAGCACACGGATTCAAGGAGTTCGTAAAAGTCTGTTTGTTTAGGTGGGCGGTAACATACCCTGACAATGATGGGCTTAGTCCTGGGCAGTATTAACTCCACCCAAGCAGACTCCAGACCATCCACCTGTAGATCGTGGCACGGATTGAAAGTTATATCACTCCTTATAAAAAGACATACTCCTCCTCCTTACCTGTTGCGATCGCGACGGTAGATGTAATATCCCGAAAGTCCAACTTCCCCGTCTTGAATTGAGTTGTCTAGCCAGGTCTCCGACACAGCTATCACGGCAGCCTTGGAGGTAATCGTGCGGTGCCCGATTTCATCCAGTTTAGGAAGAAGACTCCTAGCATTGACATGAATGAAATGCATCCCTTTCCGACTCAAAGGTCAGAGCGGATCACAGTCTCTCTCATCCAAACCGTCCTCATCATAAGTTCTTCCTTGGAAGGAGTCATCCATGACATCTGCGCTGCACATTTCCCGCACACAACACCTGTTACAGACCAGCGGGATATCTGCCTTATTCCTTACCGTCGGTCATAAAATTTCGGAGCAATATTCCCGCACCTTATATGAACATAAGCGTCACAGTTGTCACAAGCAACTGCTTTGGCATTTGCTCTTAACACCTTCCCGCAGTTAGGGCAGCAGCTGCTGATGCCCGTGAGATTATTTTACCGGCATTTCGCTGGTTGCAAGTCTGTAGGGCCTGGGCACTGATGGATATAACACTCCATCTGCCCGCTACTGACACGGTCACAAGATAAGGTAAATCAGCACAGGTTCTGGGCTCCCTAAAGGCACACAGATCGCAGCTGCCATGCCCAAGTGTACATGAAGGGGTAGTTGAAGCACATGACTCAAGGCCGACCTTGTAGCTCAAGGCTGCAATGTTCCAGTTTGATTAAGATGCAGTAAACGACCTTTGTTGCATTGCCGTCTTTTCTCTCTCCCCCCTCGGTTCCGGCCACTCCTCATCCGTCTGATATCAAATAAAGGCAAAATCTCTTTGTTAGGGGTTGTTGTCCTATATGCATATGGTAATCTGTTTGATCCTCGGTGCACACTACTTGTTGTGTAATGTCTTGTCCATATCCGATGCTGGCATATTTTCCGTATTTATCATTTAGAGTTAGTTCCACTGTGTGAAAATAATCAACACATTGATCATAGGTGTATTCCATATCCAATGGGATTAGGCAGAAACAGAGGAAGCCAGCACAGAAATTGATTTCTTCCATATTGTGTTAATATGGACCTTGGACATGACACTCTTGTACAGCACGTGCCTTTTATGTCCCGCCTGCTTCATCTATAGTTTCCACTTCCAACTTTGTATTACATTAGCGGTGATAAGCAGAGACAGCAGAGATAAGATAGACAAAGAGAGAACTGTCCGCATTGATCATGTGCAAAGCCTGCATATGTGAAGAGAAATATATAAGATTGCCCCGACTGATACGTCACCAGCGTCTCTCCCACCATTATCCTCAGTTGTGCCATGAAACACAGTTCTTCATGCCTACAACTTGGTTATACTTTCTGTAATCACTGCCTGTGGAAATGACAACACAAACAAACCCAGCTGCTAATGCCTTGGAAAACCCCCTTTTCAATTTCCTCCACCTTGCCTCAGGCGGTTCTTATCATAGGATATAGACGTTGTTTACTTATTCTATCTCTAAGGGACCAAGTACATCGTTAACCCCATCATACATTGTGGAATAGTGAACAGATATCTGGAAGTCATATTTAGCCATTTAAGTTGGAGGACCATGTCCCAGTCGTCACATGGAAGATCCTCTGAGCCTTTCCCACAGTTTTATCTGATTATTATACATGTATCTCTGTGTCATTTAAAGATATGACATCAAATTATAATGGGCAGAGGAAAGACAAGATGCATTCTGAAGTACCCTTAGAATAATTGTTAAATTCCCCTTCTATTAAAAACAGACGGGAAGTTAGCTAAACGGACAATGCTTAGGCCCAATTGTCAGAATATACCCTTTGGTGCATTACATCCAGTCGAGCAGACAGAAAAAAGAAGACAAATATAGATGCTAAAAAAAAAATATATGGATAATAGTTTTTTCTTACATCATATGTTTTTTTATGTTTTTTTCGGTTACACCCCACCTTTCTTTTTTTCAAAGACCCCACTATTGCGAAAAGTCTATTGGGGAAATACCTCCATTCCGAAACCCCCCCACTCCAAACAGACACAATCAGAAAGGAAACGGAGGCTGCACATTTATCCTTTTTTCCTTTGTGGGTTCAAACGGATCATGTGGCTGATTAACCGCAAAACAAGCCTACTTCATATTAATGACATAAAGCTCATTATGCTTCAGCTGGACAAATGGCTATGTTGAATTGAAATTACTTTATCATGCTAAATATCCAAAATTGTATGAAAATTGCTCCAATGCGTTATACCGATCTTCGTGCATATTCAGACACAGCCTGATATGGGGTCTGAGCAAAGGAATGTCTGTTTTCTCCCCCGGTCTGTTGTCAGCAGGAGCGGGGCCTGCAGGCTCATTCCCCGGCAGATCGCACCCATGGGCCACAGTTTATTTCGGAATTGTGCGAGTGCGGCTGGAAGTGGGGATTTCAGCACCACAGATAGCGCGTGTAAAAAGATTAGACAAACGTTTAAATGTGTTTGCTGCAAGCGAACATATACTACATAATAAATGAAGATAGTGAAATAGGCCTATTAGCAATAAAAAACAATGAGTTGTGTGAGTGCGTGGTGAGCGGACGGTAGTGTTTGATGTAGGAAGTAATGTAAACTTGAAAATCAATTTCGGAACAGCAGTGTTTAATTTCGGAACAGCTGTGTTTTGAGGGGAGGGTCGGAACAGTGGTGTTTCGGAGTGGGGTTTTTTCGGAATGGTGGTGTTTCACAATGGAGGGGTGTCGGAATGTCAGGCTGTCCCCGTTTTTTTTTTCCTAAAGGGAGTAAGGGTTATCTCTGAATCACTTTTTATACCATTCATGCATGGTGTTCACTGCTGTGGGGATTTACGCAACTCCCTCAAAAGAAGATATCTTGAAAATAAAATTACTGAAATTAATTTTTACTAAAGCAAAACAAACATTTTAAATATAATACTTGATACTATGATTTCATACTTTGTGCATGACAGGACTGAACATAAATGTTGGCATCTGATGTGCTGTAACAGATCAGCTTACAGAGATGTTCATCTGTTGTTTTTTGGCAGGTAACAAATAACATCCTCACAGTAATAAGCAGCAGTAAGCAAACCAGACAGGTATGAAATTAGACAAAGTAGTACAACACACACACACACACACACACACAGAGAGAGAGAGAGATCGTGTCAGCATTTTAATATATATATTATTTTTGTATAACAAATATATCTATTAAAAGCTAAATATTTGGATACAAAGCAAAACAGATTATGCATGGTCAGAGGTTACATGATTAGTGGCTTTAAAGGTGCGATTTGTAAGAAAAGTTGATTTTGAAAATGGCCATTCTTACAAATAGCACCTTTAAGCCAATTTTAAGTTTCACTTCCAAGGTCCTGAACTATAACTCTCTGGGTAGCCTGTGAATTTCACAGAGAAAGTTGACAGCCCACATAAAGAAGCCTAAAACTTAAACATAACGATGGAGGTGCCGAGCCATTTAGAATTTTACACTGGAAATAATCCAAATTCTCAAACTCAGTAGACAGTATTTATCTAGTTCCCTGCAGCAATGCTGAATAATTAATTGGTTTCCATCCAGAATTTTTAAGGTTTGTTTGTACAAAGACTAGTGGATAAACATCTCCAGCCTTCTCCAGACATGTAATACAATAAGACATGGAGGAAAAGATTATAGCACACATTAAAGTCTTAGCTGCAGCCGTAGTGGATGGTTAAAACTGTCCAACACCATTGTTTTCAATATCCCAATGACTTCATAAAAGCAAAACCAAAAAATAGCTGAAATGAGAACATTTTGCTTACCACTAGCATCTTCTGCAACTGGCTGCTGCTGGTTGTGGTGGGAAATTATGACAACATTTAAACCCGGGAACTAATATGTACGGTCTACTATGAACTCATGCTACGAAACAGAAAAAAAAAAAAAACGGTTATTGTTCATGGAGATAATAGATGTTATCAGCATACTGTAACATCAGAATGCCAAACATTAGGTGGACAGATTAACTCGCTAGCTACAACAGTGTGACTTATAGCACAGTGCTGCTCGCTAATGAATGTCTCCTACAATTACATCGTCTAAGGTTACACAGGTTGAGTACCATTTCAAAATATTTTCTCACCTTCACCATTAGGTTGCAACACAGAGTGACACCCTTATTCAACACTCGACAAACAGCAACAGAAAGATCTAAGCTTGGTGTTGAAGATATCAGCAGCTGTTAGCAACATATGCTGAAGTGTTCGCCTCCACTTTGAACAGGGGGGCCCTTCCCTGACATTTCCACAGCATCTCACCTCCGCTGTCACCACTTCCTGTGTCTGTCACGGCAGTGTAACGAGCTAAACACAACAGCTGCAACATCTGTTACAAGAACAGTAGGGGATATGACCCCCAATCAGTCGAATCAGTCTTTCAATACCTTTTGCATGTGCTTGTAACTCTTGACTTTTTACATCTCTTTTTACAAAATGTTTTCTTTTACTTTATTTTAATGTTTATTTAACAGGGACGATACATACAACATTGCCAAAGAAAATGGGAAAATGTGATGCATATAAGACATCTAGCTTCAGCTAATTTGCAGTCTTTGTCCCCTGGTCAGGCTTTAGAATAGAATAAAATAATCTGAATACAATAAGTGCAATTATACAAAGGCAGTGGATAATACAGTCAATAGGTACAAATAAACACATCTGCAGTTATAAATTTCAGATTAAAACACAAGTTAAATTTAGCATTAAACATAGAATAAAGTACTGTATGGACAATGACTTGAGGGAAGTTAATGTTCACATTTCTGCTGCTGCTTGAGCCACAGTTTAACTTTCACACTAAATGTCTTTAATTCTGTATGGGATTTAATTTCTGATGGTAAAGAATTCCATAGGTGTATACCATGCACTGAGAAAGATGATTGGCCAAATGTTGTCCTGCATCTTCGAACTTTACAGTTTTGCTTAGTTATGCTCGATGTCATTGTCTTACAGTTGTCTGTCTTTTTAATGATCTGAGACACCGCTTGTGGGGCCAGTCCATTTATGCACTTAAAAACAACTTTCAGAAAAGAGAGTTTTATAAAATTAGAAAAAGTCAACAAATTATATTTCTCAATAATTTTGCAATGGTGCCATTTTTGTGGCTTCTGGTCTAAAATGTTTAAAGCTTGTTTATAGAGTGAGAATAGAGGTCTAGTAGCTGAGTCAGTGGCCTGGCTTTGCTTGTACCCCTATTTCTTATATTTAAGATCTCCCTCCTTTATAACAACTCCAGCACCTTGCAAGGGGGCTTAGTTCTCTAAAAGTATGCGCCACCAGTCGGTGTGATAAAAGAACGTTTGGTTGCTTTGTGATTGGCACACAAATGGATATGGCCAGTCTCTACGTGTCTGTGCCTGGGATGTGGATTGTGAGGATGTTTTGGCAACAACGTGTGGGGACACTGAAAGTAGCAGGAAGTAGGCACCAGAAAATGGCTTTGCAGACGACGCCACTGACAAATAGCTCCACTGTGACACCTGCAATTTCCTGCCATCGCTGATGAATAGGCAGCTGTTGTATTATCTAGTTGCCACAAACATAGATAAGGAGCAAGTTCAAATACCAAACTCAGGGGGCTCATTTCTGTTTACTTGTGGTCAAGCAGTTTGCAATGGACCTTTATTTGGCAAGGGTTGAACACAGCAGCCTGCTCAGTGGTCCTCTACTTGAAGTGTGGCGCTGTAGTTACCCCTCTATTGTCACTTTTCGTAGTGCCCCACTAGTACAGTACTATGAAGAGTTAGAACTGTCTGTTGAAGTGGTTGGACGGGTCATACACTTGAGTTTCATTCCAGGGACCAGTCTTTACGTCCCATTTGAGACCAAGAGTCAAGAGTGATTTGTTTTTACGTTTTGGAATGTCAATGAGCAGACGTGCGAAAACATAACTAAATTTACAAGGCTGAATGTCACTGAGGTTTCTTGATGATACTGACGTGACTTATGTTGAGACTGAACGTAGATATTTTAGCCCAGAGTATGATCTTTTTTGCCTAACATCACCAGGTCATTTTTGTGCCTAATCCCAACCAAAAAGCAAATGTTTGATCTTAATAACATGTGTTAACAACTGTTGTATTAAATGTACTGTATATAGAAAACATGCTGTTGACTTCTATTGAAAACTATACTGGAAAACTGAAAGGTAAATAACTTTGGGGTTGCATCAGCTGGCAAAACATCAGCAAAACATGCAGCTGGTAAGTAATAATATTGTGGTCAACCATGTACCAAATACATTCTGGTATTAACTGTAAATGTGTTGTGTTCTATTAAGTGGTAGAAATAAATAAAACATTAGCAACAACATTTCAGAGTAGCTACTTGCTATATATATATATATCTATATATCTATATATATATATCTATATATCTATATATCTATATATATATATATATATATATATATATATGAAGGAAACCCAGCTGTCCCAGCTCATCAAACATCAGAGACTGCAACAATTTTCAGTTGGAGGTATGCTGCAGTAACTGCAGTACACAAATGTTTAGCAGAACGTCAGTGTGAGCTGCTGTTGCTAAGAAGCCAACCCTCCCTTACCTCTGATGTCTCTGTCAATGTTCATGTCATGTGTCTTTATGATAACAATAAAAAAAAAAAATAATAATAATAATAATAATAATGCATTTTATTTCAAGGACACTTTACAAGACACACGTAACACAACAACAGTACAGCTGTTACTAATAGCACATGTTCTCTAACACTCGTTGTCAGAGAGTGACCTCGCAATAGAACAGGAAAATAACGTTCGCACAACTCAGTGTCACAAACAGTACAACTTGAAGCCAGGGTTTACCTGCAGTGCCGGCCACCGCCCAAACATTGAAGCACCTCCAGCCTCCTACTCTTTCCCTCCTGATGTCCCATGTCTGTCAGAGAAACACTGGTTTTTAAGATGAAACTGTGTGATTGTGTTTTTACCGTTTTCATCAAGTCTGTTTATTTTCGAGATTTTCACTGCACATCAATGCGTTCTACCATATTATAGAGAGCCATGAAAGGCCGGGCAACATTAAAAAGAAAAGGACAGATGCTCTTTTGAGAGATGTCTCTTTTCATTCAATTCTAGTTTCATTATCATGCTACAGTAGGCTGAATGGTTAGACGAAGGGCTGAAGAGAAATGAGAAGAAAAAATAGCAGATTGTTTTATTCTCTTTTCTGTTTTTTTATACAGTAAACCAAGTTCGAGTTCCAAGTTTTATCTTCACTGTAAAGGAAATCAAATAAATATAGTAAGGCTACAGCTTTGTGTATATGCGTTTATGTGTATAGACACGCTGTCAGTGCCATCGGGTAGTGTTGTTGTGATTAGGGGTTGTACTTGGTCCACAGCAGTGTTTGGATGGGTGGTGCATGTCAAGTGGCATTCACATGAATGCCAGCACCCAAGGTTTCCCAGCAGAACATTGTATTGTGATGGGATGATCAATGTAATTTACGTCACCTGTCAGTGGTTTTAATGTTGTGGCTGATAGGTGTAGGTGCTCAGCTCATAAACATAAACATCCTCTTTATTAGAGGTTGCTGAGGTGTGAGTTCACAGAGCATCTTGGACGACCTGATGTCTTCGTCTTCATCACTCTGTCATCGCTTTTGTGGTCAAAGTTTTTTGTGTATGCAGCTTACTTACACAAACAAACATTGATAGGTCAATTATCATTTGGGGGCAAATAATACATCAGATTTGCGTTAGATCTGAACATTTACAGGTATAACGTTGTGATTGGATGCTACGTCAGAGCTTGCAAATCTTGGGAACTTAGTCTGTTTAGGGCGTGTCGAAGTCTATTTTACTAGTTAAACTGCAGATGACCTGGATGCAAAGTGCAGCGCACAGCGCAAAGAGGTGGCGTTTAGTCTTCTGAATCAGTCATGGGTGTGTTTTGGGCAGAACATAAATCCAACCAATCCGAGTGTCATCTCCCATTCCCTTTAAGAGCCAGGTGCACAGGACCCGATACATATCAAACAGTGGCCTTCATCTTCACTGAGGGATATGTATGTGATCCTCAGCTGCTGGACCCTCTGCCATGCTGTTTCACAATCATTTGTCCCATCAACAACTCTATTTGACTGCATATGAAAAATATATTAAGCTGAAGAGGAGGAGGAGCACAATTTTGTGTGCATGATTCTCATGGATCAGGCAGGACAGGTCATGAAAAGAAATCATCCTGATCAATAATGGTGGGATGAGAGGGGGGAAATACATCTTTAATGAAGAAATTATTAATGACATCGCCCGCAGCGATCCTCTGGCAGCAGAAACCATATGTGTATCTCTACATTGACATGAGCATTTGTGCATGAGGAACAGCTGATAAACTTCATTGATTATTTTAATCTCCTGACTTGTTCTCTTTGGAGAGTTTATAACTACAGCTTTAAGTTTTGTTGATTACATTGACCATGATATTTGCTACAGTGCATGACTGTGTTCATGGAACTGTTTCAAATAACAGAACTCAGCCTCTCAAATCATAAAATCAGAGTGCATGAACAGTGTGAACTCGCCTCTGTAGGCGCATCTAATGTGTCTTTTAAATATCAGGAAACAGACTGCATCTTTGACTTCAGACCAGCTTTTTGTTGGTCTATGGCGCTGTCACTTCCTGATGCCGCAAGATACCAATCCACCACCAGTGTTATTGACCACACCTCACTCTAATTTCAATAGACCCAGGGGTGCACAGGTGGGCACAAGTACATTTGGGTGTAAAAACGACGACTGCATCAGTCTGATACTACCAAAGACACTTTGCCCGAGCGTTAGATAGAGCCCTATATTTTTAGGAATTTTACAAAGTTTACAGCGTGGGAGTTACAAGTGCATGTACATGTAATGAACGGACATACCCTTTCCTCTTGCGTCTCCTTTCTCGTTTTAAAGTGTATTTGTTGCACAGCAGCGGCCATGTCGGAAAACAACTTCTGCTCAGGTAACACTTATCAGCTTGGTTTGTACCGCCCCGAACCCCTCCACATAAATGTCTTAAATGAGCATTAATGTCTTTGTGCATGTTCCAAGTTTTTGCTGCATACTTTGTACAAAAAACAAAACTATTGTGTTCACACGCCACCATTACTTAAAGTAAGATTATTGAGGCCACACATGGGGCATGATCATGCAGATAAACATTCCTGTCTTCCTTCTAAATCCCATTATGATCTGTTGTGGTGGGATTCATTACGCCATATTTAAAAAGCAAGAAAGAGGTAACTGCTATTCTCCTGGATTGATAAGTATACGTCAACATTTTCTTGTTTTGACGGTCCAGGCGGGAACTTAAAACTTGATGAGATGTTTTGGTAGGCATCAGTAGAGTCAGAAGCGAGAGATGTATGTACAGCTGGGCACTGAGCCGCCAAAGTCTCCTGAATATGGATCCTTCCTTTACTGTACTTTTTTTTTGTTTTCTATTTATTTTGTCCTCGCCAAAAGGCATCAAGGTAAAGCACTCTGTCAATGAATCATTGGATGTTGAGGAGAGAGAGGGAGAGCTCTGCAGATTTGTCAGTAAGGTTGCCAGCTGAGAGAAGTTATCTACTCTGTGCTTTTTGGAAAGCAATCAATTTCTGCCTCCTCTTGCTAGAAAACAGCTTCACACTTTCTCTACCGCAGATTTATCGGCATCCTCTGCCATACTTTAAGCAGTTCGGGCCCGATCTAGACATAATATATTATTTTTTTGGGTTACATTTCTCAAAATGGAGTTATATATGCTAGGTAGAACCGATCCGTAAGTCGATGTGAGGACACAGGAGGCCGTATAGAGGCTGTGAAGAACGGTTTTCACAATGAGACAAATGCAGTTTAAATGCAGCGTCTGGCACACCATTTAAAAAAATGGCAAAAGATCGAGACTGCAAACAAAAGTTGGAAGCGTAGCAGGTAAAATGTGCATGTCACTTCAACAGATACAAAGTTATTGCACTATCAAAGATGTTGTTTCATGTGAGATGCCAGGGAAGGGAGAATATAAATCTACACAAACTATGACTATGACACGGTTCCACTCCCACTCCCCGGTTCTGCTCCTGGTTCCAAATCTATGAACGACTGTGTACGTCTAATGTACTACAAATGAAAAGGGCGTTCAGTTGTGCTCAATAATAGCTTTTTTGTCAGCCAGTGGGAAAATAAAAAATAAAAAATGTTGGCCGCTAAGCTAGTCCATGGAACATAGTGTCAGAAAAACAATGCCAAGCACAGAGGAGATGTACAGAGCTGTACAGGTTGTAGGTCAGTTTGTAGAAATAACTGGCAACTGTTGTGAAAATTGCTTGCTGTCAGTGTTAACTGTTGGGTTAGGTTGTTCTGCCCCAACTTCCAATACTGTCTGAAAATAAATAAAAATAAACTCTTTTAGCCAACCCAAAGACAACAATGATGCGTATCTATATCTACTGCATTTTCAGCCTTCAATTCATTCAATTCAAAAGGGCCCAAATTCGGATCATGTGTGGGTTCGTATGTACGTTTTGGTCTTTTCTGTAGTATCAGAATCAGAATTCCTGGATTGTTCCTGCAAATGTCTGTGTCACAGCGTCCAAAGGACAGATATATTACAATAAAGAATATTAACAGTAAACAATAAACAATATAATAAAAAGGTGAGGAAGCTCAACTGCAAGTCAGCATTCATGTATTAAACTGCATAATAAATAATGTTAAAATTGTGTTTACTGTCTAGCTGCAAGTTCCCTTGTTTTGTTTTATATTCGCAGACTTTGTCTCAAAGTCAAAAATATAAATGCAGGCAGCAGCGTCACAATCAATGTCTGGGTCTCTGACACAGAAATGAGAAGAGTGTTGCGCAGCTGATAGCAGCCTGAAATTGGGGCTGGTGTGTCGGCACAGCAGATAAAGTCAGCAGACACTGACTGCTCTTTCTGAATCGACAATAAAGCGAGCAGACAAGAGACTGTGAACACTGAAACTGCAGAAGAAACATGGTGATTAATGTGGGACAGCATCTGTATTGTTGAATAACATCGGTTTTGACTCTTGTGAACAGCAGTTTAATCTTAGCCAATCCAACACACATACACACACACACACACACACACACACACATATTAGGGCTATCAATCAATTAAAATATTTAATTGTGATAAATCGCATGACTGTCAATAGTTAACTTGCAAATTAATTGCACATCATTTATCTGTTCTAAATGTGCCATAAGTGGATATTTTTCAAGTTTTTAATCAATATGGGAGTGGATAAATATGCCTGCTTTATGCAAATATAAATAAATGCAAATGTATTTTTATTGCAACAATCCAAAATAAATAGATTTGTGTTGGAAGCCATTGTTTGGGAACAAATTAGCTAATGTTAGCAGTGGGTTGATGACACAGATGACACTGACTGAAAACTGTCCAGCTAGCGATGAAGAGGTGAAGAGGCAGAGCAAATTTTTTCCAAATTCCTGGAGAATGAACGGTACCTTTAAGACGCATCGTGGTGCGGACAGATGCAGACACAGAGATTGCGAAGCTGCAGCTGTTATTGCCATCGAGGTTGACTGGTTAAACTAATGACAGTTTGATCGGTTTGTGGGACGTTCGGCTGAGCACAGTGCCTGAGTTTTGTCTGGCTGTCACTCAGTTGCCAGTTTATAAGGTGTCTTACACCTGGCTGAATCTTGTGTGGCAAGATAAAGCAGCTGTAAAATACAGTAATTCCTCGCTATTGACCGCACTGAATGTGTCATAGCAAGAATTGCTTGTAAAGTCTGTCCACCCTACTTATGCCTTAAATGTTTCCAACACCACTAAGAGGTAACTGTCCGGTAGCACATTTGCTAGAACAACTGGATAAGGTAATAAAATACCAATGTTGAAATTGATGCACTGCCCAATTGGGTGAAAACACAAGTTCATAAAGGAACGGAGATTTAAACTATGTTTGCTATTTTTGAAAAATGTTAGATTGTACTTTATTTGATGATGATTCTCTTGATTTGTTTGACGTTCTGTTCATAGAAGAAAGGTGGCTCGCGGTGACGACTTCAGTCTGCGTTCACATCCCACTCCTCCATCTGCAGCGGGACGCAACACCTGCTGATCACCGTCATCTGTAAGACAAAGTACAGAGCATGCATGAGCATCAGTCTCTCCACACACACACACACACACACACACACACTTACAGTGAGACAGCCTGGATATTTTTTCCGCTCTGCCTGAGCAGAAACAAACACTCACACGCTCACAGCTCAGCGCAGACAGAGGTATCAGTCAGATACACACCCGTGTCTAGACGATCTACACTAAAAACTAAAATGTGACATTGTTTGTGTGTGGATACATATTTTTGCACAGCGAGATACACAGCACTGCAGCTTCGGTCATAGTGTCTTCAATTTCCTGTGCTTTGCATTTACATGCAAAGTTTATGCAAAAACGCAATTGATGCAAATGTCGCGTATTCTCATTATGCAACAACAGACAGACTGTTTGTGCAGACTTTGTGAGCAGCCTCTAAGAGAGCTCTGGAGGATAGTCACAACGGTTCACTTCGATCCAAAAGCTGTTTATCGGCAGGAGGAGAGCTCAGAGGTTGTCTGCAGCGGCAAGCCACAGAGGTGCTGACCTCCACTGATGGATGTTATAATTTGATTAGTCCCTCCCTGTCCGTGCTGACTGCTGACTGGAGGGGAAATGCACTTTACTTCATGAACGTACAAAGAGAGGGCATAAAGGTGGAGGGGAAAAGGAAAACAAAAAAAGAACCAGAGTCTCTGGTGAGTGCTGATAATAGTCAGAGGCTAAACTGAGCACCAACAGATATACACCCCTCAGAGAGAGGGAGAAACAGGACTATGAAGGCTGAGTCAGGGCAATCTGTCAGAAACTTGAAACCTCATTCCCTCCATTTTTGCCTCCCCAGAAGCTCTGACCAGAATCACTTTCATTCCCCTTTATCTGTCTGGCTCATCTTTACTCCACCTCTCCAGAAAGACGAAGGAAGAACCAGGAAAAATGTATAGATGGAATCAGTTTGAGTTAGATTTGGGAAATAGAAGCAAGTTATTGTTTAAACTGTGCCTGTAAAAATGAGAAACTATACTTGTGAAGCAACCTGTCTTTGCTCCCAATCCTTTTTTTTAAAACTTCTTGTTTGTATCATTGCCGTTTTCACTTAGGAGACCTTCCTGACAAAGTGCAGAACTAACAGAGTTATTAAAAAAGATAAAATAAAAATAATAGTCAGAGTGCAGAGGACAGGCAGAATGTATGTGTATGTTTTCTCTTTTACCCTCCCTTGATTCAGTGCCATACCATCTCTCGCACTGTGATGTTCATGCAACGGGGGAAAGAGGCCATTTGTCAGCTATAAGTTATGGAGATAGAACCCGCAGCTCCTTGTCGGTGGGAGTGTAGAGGACCGTCCAATGTGTCTCTGTCACAATGAACCACTGTCCATAAAACCCTCCCATTCCTCTTGTGCATTTTGTTCTCGCTGAAAGACATTACGATTTCCTGCCTCTCTTGTGTTTTGGTTTTTGTGACGGTGCTTCAGTCATTCATCCACAAATACGTAAAATACTGTGCTCTACTATTGATTTGACATGTATGCTGTCAAATCAGTGGCAGCCTGTTGCATGTTTGATTGCTGGATCATTTGTGTTGATTCAAACTGCTTGCACGAGTTTGAACGAGGGTATGTCCCCTACAACCAGCCAGAATATCTTACTGTAGATTAGCTATACATATAAGATAGCTAGCAACAATAGGCACTGAGGGTGTGTGTGTGTGTGTGTGTGTGTGTGTGTGTGTGTGTGTGTGTGTGTGTCTGTATTTGTGTTCAGTTTTGTCTCTGGCCAATGTTAGCAGCTCACCAGATACTGTTTATTTCAGTTATCCTCCTGCAACACCTGTTCTCTTCCCCCTAGCTCTTCTCTGTAGGTTCTCAAAGTGAACACCATTCAGCGGGTAAATAAGGGAAATATACAGGATACTAGAGTGGATTTTGGCTCCTCGGCAGCTTGTTAAATAAAATCGTAGAAGACAAATCCTCTTTTCAATTTCAAAAGTTTAAAAAGCCGTGTGTTTACTCCTCCAGAAGCTCCAGGATCTGCCCACAGCCGTCGCCTCCAGAACATGGGGTTAGGGTCGCCTGTTACCGCTAGGTTAATCCAAAATGCTGGATTACGTCACTGCGTTCCAGGATGGTCGGTGTCACGTTAATTGTCCAATATATCCATTTATTCAATTAGGCACCAACACCACAAACATGGCTGGATGTGAACATCAGCAACGCGAATGAGCTGTCACTCAAGAACAGCCACACCCCTAATTGTGCAGGACCTGAAGCCTTAAAGGGATAGTTCAGCTCTTTTGGTGTAGTGTTGTGTGAGGTGCTTATCCCTAGTCGGCAGCAGATGACCTTCAGCTCTCCTGCTATTTGATGAAGCCGCGAATAGCACCAACAGGAAGTAAGGGAACTGTCCTGCTGAAACTGTACCAGCAGCAAGACATATTTCAGCTCCCTGAGACTCAAAAAAAAGAACATATCCGTTTAAGTGTATGCTATATTTTGAACATTTTTGGCACTTAACGTTGACGTTCAGACAGCAGCTGACAGTCCGACCCAAAGAGCTCATCTACAGCATAATACAGTGCGCAGCCGGCACAGCTGTGCTTGTGCATAGGAACAAGGACATTATATGGGTGAGGGAATGTAGTGCCAAAGGCTGTCTGACAGCTACATAAAGCGCCAGAATATTCAAAATTATTAAGTACCTCATACAGACAATCATATTGTTTTTTTTTTTCAAAAAAATGTAGGAAACATCAATTTGCATTGCATGGAACAGGGTCAGTTTTCAGGCGGAAGACAGCATCCGTAACATTTCACGCACCACTTAGCAAATTTCAAATATAATTGGAAATTTCGTTGTGGGTGACTAAAGAGCATTCTCTTAACGGCGTACCCATCTCTGTCTGGGAAATAATTTGTTTTGTTTCTTTGCCAAAGCGACTGCTTCTTTCCCTTTCTCACTGCTAATCCTTACACTTCCTTCTTCCTCCCTGCAGCTCACCACTTTAAACTGCACTCTCCTGTCTCAGTCTCACACTTTGTTTTTCCTGTTCTTTCCAAAGTTGTCTAACCAGTGTGCTCAGATACAGCAACACATTGTTGTGCATTCCTGTATTTCTGGTATGTTTTGGACCCCAAAAAAACTTGCACCTTTATAAAACCTTTCCCCAATCTTGTCTCACACATCGAAGGGGTTCCTTCCTGTTCTTTTCAACAGAGGTAAAGGGGAGAGAAACACTAGATGGAATATGCTGCACAAGTGTCATTTAAAGGAAATTTCTCTCCAATAACGTTTTCAACATCTTGCTATACTAAATAAAAAGCCAGGAGACGATCTTACTTTCCGATGGCCAGCCCAACGAGTGCTTAAATAGTTATCCTACAATAGTTGAACTCAGCATGCTGCTGCTCCCACCTGCTGGCATCTCATAGCGACCATTTTGTGTTTGCTCTCTGTGAACATATGGTTTCATTCAGTTGAGAGAGCAGAAACTGTGTCAACAGCCTGCTTACTTCAGCTAGCCTCAGTGTAAACAGACAGCACTGAGCCAGTCGGTGTAGGAAAGGTGAGGTGAATGGAAGTGGGTGGCAGGCAGAAAAGAAAGCTAGAACAAAAGAAGAAGGATGTAAAGTAAAATAATCAAAGAAACTACCGAAAAAAAATGGGCATGGAGATGTATAGCAAGGAAGTAAAAAGAATAATTAAGGACATGAGAGCTGCAGCAGCTCTACTGGACTGTTTGAGTGCACAGATGGGTTGATGCTCGAAGGTGCCAACACCCAGGAGAACCACATCAATCCTGATGAATACGCATGATGTGGTAATCACAAAGACAACATGATTATTTCCCAACTAGGAAGTCTGGTTGAATGGAGAGGTGAGGGCCGGTATCAAGGAGACGGCTGTGGCTCAAGGGTAGAGCCAGCTTCTTGTTAGCGGAAGTTCACTGGTTCGGTTCCCCTGGTCTGCATGTCGAAGTGTCCTTGGCCAAGATACCAAACCCCAAACTGCTCCTGATGTGCTGGTCGGCACCTTGCATGGCAGCCACCGCCATCAGTCTATGAATGTATGTGTGAATTACTGTTGCTTTGGACAAAAGCAGCTAAATGCCCTAAAGTTTCAGCAGGGGATCATCACAGGCTACAGGAAGAGCAGTAACAAGGTTTACCTGTTGTATAAGTTCCACTGAATGTGTTATTTTAACAGTTAATGAATCACTTTTCAGTACCACATGCATTTAGTGGCATGTATGTAGGCTATGCATTTATGTATTTGTCAACCTTTCTGATACTAACTGTTACTAATCTGTAAAGGTATGTTCGCTTAGAAATAGGTGCGAAGGAAAAAATATATAAACTAACTATAACTATAATATACTTTTTACCATAAGCCATGTCTGCAAAAATCATACAATAGCTTCCTTTATTTTATCACACAACCCAAAAACAAACAATCAAAACAAAAACTGTGTTTATATATTTTCAAACTCTGGTTTGTTAGCAACATTCACCACAATCTGCACTTTCTTCTGCATGTTATTATGATACTCAAGTACTGTTTTGTACTGTCTCATGGTGATTTTTAATGCCGGTCTGCCAGCTCATCTGGTGTCAGTGCTTTTTTAGAAGAAAATACAGTCAGTCAAAAGAGAAACCAAGTAGGTAAGAGAAAGGTTATTATTTGGTGCATATCCCAGGTAACACAACCGCAGGTGAAAACAGGGGTTACCTGCGATAGCAGTCTCTCATAAATTAGTCAAATGCAGATTGTTTCAGCAGTCTGCAAATAACACATGGACAACAGGTTGGCAGGATGTACTGTAGGCAGGAACAAGAATAGCAACAACACAAAGGCTGCTTAAGCCATGTGAAACTGATACAGGTAAAACACTGGCTGCAGACACTAAGGAACAAATTATTAATGAGGTGCAGCTGGTGAGACCGGTAGCAGTGAACAAGGACCAACAAGTTAATGAACCACAGGTGTATAAAACAAGGAAACACACTGAGGACATCCAGTGGACAGGTATGGAAAGACTGGGATTGCAAAAAAAGGGGAACAAGAAGAGAAGTTATAGGTATTTTGTGGCCGAGAGGGCTCGAAGCATTGCAACTTAAAGGGAAATTATGGCATAATTCATGCTGGTATGTATCTGACTCTATAGGTGATGCTAACTTTGCACTCACCATCTTCAGTGAGAGATTTAGAGTAATAAGGAGTCTTGCTCTTTCTCTAACATAGTATCACGTTATTATGGATCCCACTTGTTGTCTTGCAAGGCCTTCTTACTCTTACAACCTCTGATTGGTTGACTTTGTTGGTTGAGTTCTCTATGTTTGACTCGAACTGTTAACGTACGAAGTAGCTCAGGTTGTGTCTATTTTTCTTGTGCTGATAGTGTAAGCTGTAGTTTCTGTGGTCCTTTTGGCCTTTCCCGGTTTGCTGCAGCTCTTTCTCAAAATCACTCATCCTGCTGTTTGCTGGCCAAGAGTCTCTGGACTGATTCAGTAGTGTAGACTGGCCAGGTGTCCGCAGGTTGGGCTACCACTGGTCTGCAGTCGCTTTTCAAGTCCAGAGACACTACAATTGAGACACCCGACAAGGTTGGTGTGTTTATCTGGGAATATACAGCTCTCAATCCGCTGCATGAGATGGCTGTTTTTTTTTACAAACCAACTTCAAGAAAAACCCAAGAACAACCCATTAACACTAGACAACAACTGAACATACAATTAGGCAATAGAATGTTAGCTAGTTAATTGTTCTCTCTTTTGTGGTGTGGTTAAACAGTGGATTCATCATGGCCCACTGATGTCCCGCCTTCCCTCTGGTTGTCCAGGGGACTGCCAGGGCACCCAGGGGTGTGTGCACTCGGCCATGTCCATGGAGGGAGGCGGTCAGGGATTGATGGCCACAGTAAAACAAGCAGAGGACTATCATTCAGGGGACCGCTTTTTATCCAGTGTGACACCAGACGTCAACAGTCAGTTCATTCAACACAGAAACATTTTACGTGTTACGTCTTGTACATAACCTAATTTAAGTTACATAGTTACCGTTGGTATGTTTCTAACAGAAGTTACATAAGTAATTTAGTCATTTTAATCCAAACCAAAATGTGTTCACAAACATAATCTTGCACTTTTAGTGCCTATACCTAACCAAACAGGTTAAGAACGACGGTCTGTCGCTGGTCAGCTGCAACAGCTGGTTTGGTAACGATAATATTATGCTGTATTGACATGCTGACATTGGACCTATTCACGCGTTTAGGTATGCAGATGTGTTGCAATAGAAATACAAAATTGAAACCAAAAAAGTAGAAAATAAATTGGCACATAGTAAATGCAATGTATATGTTAAGCATCTTTCTGTTCCATTATTTTAGCCCTCTAATCAGGATATTTAATAGATGCAATTTTAATCGAAAAAACACAGAATTGAATATTACATTGTCCTTGATGGCACTGATTATTAAATTCTTACTGCCTGTCGTCTGGTAACGTGTGTTAAGATTACCTGACACAGTCTCATTGCATTAAGGTGATTTGGATTGCAGGGGTATTAAGAGAAGAATGGGGGGTATTTATATAGGATATGGAAAGGTAAAAATAAAATAAAATGAGAAGATGGGAGAGTGACAAATGACAATACAGAGGGAGTGGTCTTTCTCTATCAAGAGATAGGCAGACAGAAAAACAGAGAGGAAAAAAAATAAAGACAGCTGGACAGAGACTGACAGATGGAGGGAGATGGAAAAACAGAGAAGACAGTTCAGAGATCCAGGGGTGTGAGATAGAGGACACAGAGAGAAAACATGAATGAACATACGCAGAGGGACATGGAGGGAAAAAAAGAAAGAGACAATATTTTAACTTTCTTCATTCCCCAACAGTGTTCCCAGGCCCAAACTAAATTACAAGCATGGGTACACAGTTCCACTTTAAAGTAGCCAAACCTCCAGCGGCAACTTCAAATCCTACTCAGCTACTGAACCGAAAGATCAAATAGCTGACCGCTCCACTGTCTTATTATTTATGCCGTGAAACGAGATATATTTATTCGGTTCTGCTCGCTAGGCCATTTCCAAGAAATTACATTCAGCTGCAAACAACATATTTCCTTCATTTCATCTCCACTTCCTGTCTGCTGGCTGCGAATCCCTGAACTGTTACAGCATTTCCAAAAAATCTATTAAAGGCAGCTTGCAGACAGAAACTACTGCCTTTAAAAAAAAAAAAAAACACATCATCAATCATTTTTTAAATTAGATGTCTCTGGTAGATTTCAAGCCATTACACTCGTACAGTTGTAAATGTCTGTCATAAACCTGAATCTACAAAGTGATCATAATTTAAGTTATCAAATAAATGTAGTAGATTGAAAAATGCACTATTACCGATGACTTGTAGTGGAGTACAGGTGGAAAACGGTGCCGTCAAATATATTGATTTGTCGATCAATTCTGAATAATTAAAAAGGTTTCAATTATCATTTTCTGTAGCACTGATGATATACTGCTGCCATATGTGTTACTTTCTCTCTTGACACACACACACACACACACACACACACACACACACTGCTGCAGTGTCCATGCTTCACTGAAGCATCAAAGAAGATGGTCCGGTAAACTGGTGTTGCTACATCTGTTTTCCTGTCGTTGGCCCAACAGCAGTGTGTAGCTCTCAAAGCTAAACTGATTCTCACAAAGCTATCAGGCCTGAGGAGCCAGACTGCAGACTTTTCATTATGATAGGAAAAGATGTTGATTTTAGTCAGAAGTTGATTAACTTGGATGCCGTTGTTCTTAACACGCAGAACCTAAGCCTTGTTGTATTTATCTTTTAACATTTTTTTTTAGCATTTATTGCACTTAATGATGCATCATTTTTAATGTACAAATTTGAATTGCACATGTGTAAGCTCTCCCACCCAAACAGATGCTGCAAAACAAAAAATACAATGAGAGAAACATCAGTCTAACACAGGCTGTACACGTCCACATTGACAGTGTTGTGCAGGGATGCGCTTTTCACTAGCAAGGACCACACCATCAACGAGATGCGTTCAAGGATTTATTAGTCACAAGGGAAAACGAAGTGTCGAAGATCTTGGTTCTTTTGAGTTCTTCGAGTGCGTTGTGGGGATTCTTGTAGAGAATCCGCCGCCGCTCCCGGGCAGCGACGGACCCCCTCATGGATCTACGAAGGAGAGGAGAGAAAGAAGAAACAGGGAGAGATGAATGGGATGGGCGCAGAATACGAGAGCGAAGCAGAGGAGAGGGTCAGGTGGTTATTTATAGAAATGCGGAAGTTGGCGCTGTTGAGGTGTGGTCCTGCTCCTGAAACTTCGCCAATTATGCTTCAAAAAAAGTGCATTCATTGACAGTGTCAGCTCATAATTTAGGTGAACAGTGATCCCAACACATATGTTTACAACTGATAAACATAAACGTGAGCGTCTGTAACTGCCACAAGGGTAAACAATGCTTGTGCACCATTACCTGGCAGTAAATAGAAGAGGGCAAGTGTTAGAGCCAAAGTTGACGTGTGTTATTCACTGTCTGAACATTGGGTGTCACTGTAATACCAGCGTGTGGACAACGGGTTTTTTACCTCTGTGATGCTAAGGTTGTACAGTGTAAGCCAATCTTTAATGGGAAATGGACATTGACGTTCACGTTTGCGACTTGGACTCGAGTTGCACCTAAGTCGCACACTCAGTGACTTCAGACTTGACTTGAAACTCACCCCTCAAAAAACTTGACACCTACCCGAACTGAAGATTTGGAACTTGCAAACAATCTGTACTTTTTCCATGTTTTGGCACATCAACACGTCATGATGACGGAGACACATCCACAAATGACAACACTATGGTGGCGAGCACAACAACAGCTGCTGCTCTTCCATTTGTCATAAGCTTCACCTATAAGAACTACTCACAGGGCGTAAAACAAATGAATCGCAAAATGCAAAGCTTGCGGAAGGAATATAAAGGATGCTGGACCACATCAAACTTTATCAAGCACTTGCAAACACACCCGGACAGGTCAGCGACTTAGTAATGTAAACTGCTCATCAGGAGCAGTTTGGACTGGACTTCGACTCGAGCTCAAAGACTTGAGACTTGTCTTGCAAAATGACTTGTGTGCATCTCTGGAAGGAATAAAGAGATTGTCACACTGCAAACGTTGAACGGTCTGTTGACTCCTGTGAGAAACGCAAAACACTATGCAGGTAATCAACACAGAGATGTGCATTAGCCAGGTCACGCCGGGGTTGGACATCTCAGTGCTGCTGCTTTGTTGACAGACTCAACCCAAGGCAATGGTGGGATTGTCAGGGAACAGCTGACAGTCATGCCAACAATAACTATAACTGTTTTCAACATGGGAAATGGATAGATATTCACAAAGGACATGGAGTGTTGTTTCTTGTTAAGGATTTATTTTGTGTCTTCCAAAAGACGCTGCAGTTCAAGGCTGGATTACAAAGCTGCTCAAAGGGACTCAATGGCACAGAAGCCTTCTCATAGAACACATTTTGATATGATATTCACCATATTCACATAAATACAGAGTTCAATACCAGAGTGATGGATAACCGAATAAAGTGAAGTGTATCACTCCCAAGTTTTATAATGCATTGTTCTATCTTCTAATTCACCATGTAGTTAAAGCCTAATTGTGGGTAAGACTTTCCCCATTTGTAAGAAAGATTTTTCTTTGCATAATCTCTCATTTTCCCTTGTAACTTGTATTGTAGATACAACTGAAGTCAGAAAGAAATAACTGTTTTATATTATTTATCGTCATTCCTGTTGAGTCACATGGGAGGCTGATAATTCCATAACATTGGATTTATGATGTTACATCATTTGAATTCACCCCTGAAACATTTAGTCTATAAAATGATTTCCAGTCTTTAAAAGACACCATTATCACATTCAGTGGTATTTAACAATGATTTCGCAGTCAGAATACCAATGAACACTGATGCAAATCACAAATAAATAATATAAAACCACTCTGCCGGTAGAAATGGATCTGTTCCTCTGAGGACACATTACATGGTATAGATACCGAATGCAGGTTTTGTCATGTGCAGGTGTTTTTTACAAAGTTGTCATGTGCATTGGGTAGATATTAATAGAGGCACACAGTTTGCCAATGTAGATGTGTGCAGATAGAAATTCAGCAAAAGTCTCAGCAGCACTTAGAGTGAACTGACAGCTGATCCTGATGTGATCCGCTAGTTACCTGGATGGTGAAACAGCTGTTTAAATATAGGCTGGTGAATCGACTTAACTGTTTCATTACAGTAAGGTGGATCTTTCATCTAAGCTTTGAGGGCCATCATTTTTACTGGACAGACTGTACTGCATACAGAGGGCTAGATTTACCACGGCTTTTCCTGATTTGCAGGTGCAGATGTTGCACGTTCTGTCCTGAATCAAGGTCCATTGTGCTACTCTTCTGACTTTGACTCTGTAGTTACCCCTCTAGCATCACTTCTTGAAGCTCCCCTCAAGTTCAATCAGGAAGACCATTCACGACTCTCTTCATCTTTTTTTCACTCTATTCCCACTAATTAATTAGTTTGGGCGTTTTCTCTTGACTTAAACCAACCAGGTTTTTTCCTTGGTTAAAACAACCAACCAATCACATTGTTGCCATCAAACTCTGCCGTTGGAAGTTGTAGCTCTAGTTTTTGTGCTCTCCTGTTGGCAATTTTCTTGGCTGTATGTGCTTAACTTAGTTGTGAGAATGTTTTTTGGTAGTTTTTGCTGTATGAAACAGGCTAAACATGCAGTTGAAGGACTGAAACTGGACAGCATACATGAGACACGTCTCACGCCATCTACGGAAGCCCATCTGATTCTGATTCTGATATAGAAGCTGTGGAAGTATCCTGATCCCAAGAGCTTTGGTTTGTATTTATGAAAGAGGACTTTAACACAAGGTCGAACAGCAGCATGCTGATGGTGGAAACCAGGGCTCTTTCCCTCCGCATCACTGTTGGGAGGGGTCAGACATGTCCTGTGTTTCCTCTGTCATATCCACCACTGATGCCAGAGGGTGATGGAGTACACCTACTTCACTGTACCAAGGCGAGACGATAAAGAACTTAAGTTTCTCTGTAGGTGTTGTTTTTCATTAAAATAAATGTGTGCTTGACCATCGATGAACTGTTAAATGGCCCCAGGCTTCAACCAAATGTGATTATCTTTAGTTGAGACATTACACTCAACTGTTTGAATGCAGTATTAACACCATCTCCACCTCCAGCTGCTGCACTCTGAGCTGCTGCTGATGATAAGTGCCTGTATAGCTAATACTTCAAGACATCAAATGAAGTCGGCCAGAGAAAATGTTGCAATCAGTATCGATATATTACCTTTTTTTTTTACATACTGATTGCATCTTGGAGGGCAGTTTCAGGAGCAGTTCAGAAGCTGACTGCACAGTTGGTCAATCAGGAGCCCTTTTTAGATATAAAAGGCGGCACATTTGCTCCAAGGTAAGGATGGCAATGTGCCGGCCTGTCTTTCTAAAACGGAGGCGTAATATTCCTCCTTTTCGACAAGCCGCCTCTGGGGTAGGTGTAAACATGTGACATGACATGAAGCAAGAAGTTGGGCTGTGAACAGCTTTACATTGCACCCCATTGGAGTTTAGAACTGGGTTCTTAGCGGGGGGCTTTTAATTTGAAAGTAGCGACCAGTCTTAGCTTGCCAACAAAACAACAAGCTAACACAACCAAACAGCTACAGAGACCAAGGAGACGCTAGCATCTCCTGGATCTCAGCGGCTGTCGAGTTGCTCATCTTAATGTCCGTGGATGAAATGATGGACTGACTGCTGTGATCAGCTTGGTTTTAAAACTCCCCGGCTGTGGGTCGCACAACAGTGCAGGTCATTGACACCTCCACCCACCTCACGCAGAGGCCGGCACATTGCCACCTCGTTTTTAGATAGCAGGCGAGGCGGAAATAAGTGTACCCTCCAAGACTGAAAATCGGCGGACCAAAACAGACCCCCAATTTGCCGGCCTCTGTCTAAAACCGCGGACCGAGCCGCCAAATGGACGGGCAAATTGGCGGCTTGGTGCCCTGTCTAAAAACGGCTAGGGTAAGCAAACACACAGATTACCCCTTCAAACCTTATTTAAAAGTTTAAAGATATAAACAATTCTTAGTAAATCTGGCCTTGATTTGTAACTTAGCAGTTTGTGTAAGAATGCATTAGTATACTACCCTCTGCTTATTCTGTAAAAGTCTACTCCATGTTTCCCACAGCTTGAGAATTTACTTGTGGTGATGAGTGACAGTGCTGCGTTTCACAGCACCAAACAAAGGTTTATCAATAACTCCTTTTGGCCTTTTAACGTAAACAAATTTGAATGTACCTGTGGTTTTCAGAAACGTCACTTGCTAATGATGTAGCCTGGTGACTGGGCTAACTAAGGTTAGGATTAGACTAATATTAGGCTCAAGTTTAAGGTTAAGTAAGTCATACTAAGGTTAGAGTAAATCTATAGGAAATGAATCTACATCCATGCAAAGTCCTCTGAAGTGATGGAAACACAGCCTGTTTGTTTGTGTGTGTGTGCGTGTGTGCGTGCATGTGCATGTGCATGTGTTTTTATTTGTATGTGTGTGTGGTTGTGCGCATACCCTTGAGGCCAAAAAATCAATCTCGACGAATTAACCTGTCTAAACACAACCGGTGGCAGAGAGAATGACAAAATGCCCTATGGAAAAGTCTGTGATAGCATTACCCAGACAGAAGACCTTTAGTCTGTGTTTATTAAGAATGGAGAGACACCGATACAAGCCTCCGCACTGACACACATTCCAGTACGGTTGACTTTGACTAATAAAGAATCCCAAAGAAAAGTTAAGACATTTATGTTCAAATTGTGTTACCCTACGCTTTTCAAAATAAGGCATAATGTGATGCTATACTCAAATTGTATGTGAGGTAAGGTACAATCTAAAGATGGATTCAAAGAAAATTATTTCAATGAGAGAAAACTTTGAATTGTTATGCTAAGGAGGATGGATTTTAATGTTAATGTGTCAGGCACAAAGGACAAGGCGAGCCTAGTCATGTCAGTTTGATGTCAATTAACATTCATTTGTTAAAAGTAATTAGCTGTGAAATCGTTGCCAATCAGGTCTGTGTCTTCCAGACAGGTCCAAGTGTCAAATAAATTACAGGCCCAGTTCAGTTTCAGGTCCAGCATTTCTCGGTTCTGTCCAAGCTTTCATATAATAGACAGGTCCAGTTTGGTTCAACGTAGTGTATTTCTGTTCTTTTTTTTTCATTGGGCACAACATTTCGGAGAGAAGAAGACTTATATATAAGATTTTCATAGCTTTAAAGTGATAATGGGTTATGTGTTATCGAACAGTCCTAAGCCCTGCCCCTTCAAGTTCAACTCAAAGTATGTTTCTAGATGAAGTATAACATTTCTTCAACTAGAAATGAGTGATACCAAATGTTTGTAATCTGACTCAATACTGATACTTTTTGTTTTCGTTTTAACAAAACCAATACTGATCATTTCTTAAATGGTTATGCGATTCCAAAAAACTGAAAAGATCATTACACTTAAAGGCAAATCAAACAAAATAGCCTTTAAGCCATTAATTATGAAATGATTTTGTAACACAAATGAGGACAATTTAATACAAGTTTTTGACAGTAGCTTTAACAGGTAAACAATTAACAGAAATGTGATGATTGCATATTACAAAGTAACTGTACCCTGTTATGATTGGACTCTGTGGTGGCCCAATTGACAGTGACAAAAAGTAGGTAAATAACACGGTGGGGGACGGAACCCTTAACCACTACAGGGCTCCGGGCTGACAACACAGAGTCATCATTTGGATCTAACTTCTTTCCTAAAGCACAAAGAAACAATGTGTGCACATCTGTACAGCAGTGCAGCGCAAGCAAGCTAGGTTAACTGGTTAGCTTAACACTTTGTCAGGCCAATTTCCGAGCAAGCTGATTAGTGAAACTCGTCTTTTCTGCCACTACAGCTACAGAATAAATACACGTACTTAGCCTCGACTAGACAGCGGGCATCATTAAATACAGAGTGAAAATCTAATTACTGTGCTGCATGAACTTTACAGCAGTGATGTTACAGTTTACATTGCCTGTCACTTATGCACGGGTAATGATGGCAGAATATGCTACGGGAAACACTGCAGCCTCTAGTGTCCTCTGACTATTCATTATTTCCTACTTCACATCGGTGACAGTGTGAGCCACCGGATCAATTAACTCCATATTCCAAATACATAAACTACATCCATTAAATATTTAAATTCAATTACAGCGAGCAGGTTGTCCATTAATTGCGGGGTTATTGGTTTGATCCCCTGCCTCTTCTTTCAGCAAGACACTGAACTGAAATGTGCCTCCTAACTTGCAAGAGTGTGTGTGTGTGTGTGTGTGTATTCATGTCACCTACATGCTTCTGAATGTTAGTAAAACCAAAAGAAAAATGTATTTTTGTAAAACTTTATTATATTTAGTTAAATTGAATGTTTCACGAACAATGTAAGATACAGTTGTTCTCACCCCTCTAGTGCAGCAGTATAAACATTGCAAAAAAAGTCCAAGTCCGGATGTTTGGATTCGCTCCCCGCATGTGAACAATGGTGAGGAGTGATTTGTTTTAGTTCATGTAAAATATTTAAGGTAATGTACATAAATGAATGTAGTTATATTAACCCAAGGTACTGTCTTCTCGTAAAACCAACCAAGTTGTTTTGGATAGAACCACAACAGTTTCACAATGTTAACAATGGTCCAAAAGTCCATATAAGTTATAATTTGTGAACTGTTTGTCAACCAGGTGGGTGTTGTGTTGCTGCCACTGCATGTTGCCAGACCTGCGGCTGTATTCAAGCATTCACTACATCCATACTGTTACACCACTGCATTAAGTCTGTTGTGTCATTTCACTTACTGTAAATTAGGTACTGTACAAATAAGCTTTATCTCATTTGCAACTGCTGCAGCCTGCACACTACAGCTTGCACCAATGGTTCAGCACAACACGATTACCTACTTGTGATTATGCATTAGTATAATAAAACAGGTTGCACTACAATTAAATAGTCACACATGCCCAACACAGGGTTAATTATTCGTCCATATTGTTCAGAGAATTGCCGCATGATGTCAGCCACTGTAGGTAGGAGGAGGAACACTGAACAACAGTTATCTGAATGTCAAGCCATTGACATTAAATAATTTTAATGATTTTTTTTTAATGACTTTTAAACATTAATGTAATTCTATTTCTATTCTAAGCCTGTTGCCTTATTTGGCTGATCATAAACATCCTCAGCAGCTAAAATAGCTTCATTTTCTAGCATTTTAGCGACGATAGCTGTATTGTAATTTAAGCTAGCTAGTACAAATGGAACATCTTTACCCAACATGATATTGTTTTTACTGATAAAAAAGACAACATACCTCTGCTGTGGGATTTATTTTCAACCACCTCTTTGCTAAATTGCGCACCTGAAGGCTGAGGCCTTGAAATGTAATAATAGAAAGCTATACGCTGCCTCCTGACATCTGTCAGTCAGGCCTGCTGCTCTCTCTTATGTGGCCTGTGATGCATCCCCCCACTTTCAATGAGTGTGGCGGCACCCCATCCAGCATGTGGCTCTCTAGGCAACTGCCTATATGGCCCATGCCAAGAGACAGTAATGTAGTCAACACTACATTTCATTCATAGGAATGTACTTTCAGTGGATGAATTTACCAACACAAAGAGTGTTCTATAACAATATATATTCAACCGGAGGGACATCCTTCTCCACCACCCGCCCTCGTGATTTTCTCCTGGATGCGCTGGTGTCTTTAGTGATGGCGAGCTGCCTCATTACCATTCAGTGGCTCACCCTGCCAATTATGGCGACACAAAGTGACTTTCACGACCTGGTGGGCGCAGCATGTAGCTAGCTAAGTAGGAATTATTCACCCTGCATGTATAGAAAGGCCCTCATCAGTAGTACAACCTTTGGCAGTCACACAGATGGACTGACAGACTGACCTGGTGAGAAAATCTGCAAGTATGCAGCTTGTGTGACACAAAGGCATGCTATGCTTTATGTTGTACGTGTGTGCATGTGCATGTACATGATATGAGTTGTTTGGACACTCTGCCCTCCGAAACTCTACTCTCGTCTGTATGCACATGGAGATTTTATGAATTTCCATTCTGCGTTGATTTGAAATCACAATGATTTAGATAAATATAACATTCATAGTCACACACAAAATATATACACACACCTACGCTTAAATCACACTGCCTCGAGCACAATAAACGAATGGCGCCCACATGGGCTCGAAACAGACACATAGGGATACAATGCATGCTTTAAAGTATGTCTTTTTTTCCATGGAAACACATAGGCTACAATGCATTAATAATGAGCCATATGTGCCATACTGCCACACACTCATGCAAATGGTTTGTGCATCAATGTGTTCCTGTTTACTGCACATTTGAGCCTCCATAAAGCTAATGACTGGCCTGCTCTGTAAATCACCTTGGATATTAAGGGGCAGCACATGAACAAAGCTACTGACAAGCGATCGTGGCTGAAGCCAGGGAGGACTGTCGCTGAAAATCTGCTCGCTGCCTCTGAGTTAATTTGCCATCAACAGGAAGTGAAGCACTAGTTAAAAGATGTGATTACATAATAATTTGACAGACATGTCAGTGGGCAATTGGTTTGTTTTGTTTTCTTCTTTGGGATGATCAACTATATAAATGCACATTCATGCACAGTTCTCTCACTCTTACTCTCAGGCCCCGTCCAGACAACAACGCTCTTTTGCGAAAACGCACATGTATTGCTTCGTTTTGGCCGACCGTCCACATGGATCCTGAAAACACACTTTTTTGAAAACGGGTCTCAGGGTGGAGAAATCCGAAAACGCAGCCCTCCCATTTTCATGTGGACAGCGAATCCGCATACTTTCCAAAACGATGACGCCATCACCCCACCCTGCGACGTCTCATAACAACAACAACAACAATGGCGGACTACATGCCTTGTACCTTGTAGCTGAGTGTGTGTCACAGCAGCAGTTCGACCTCATTAACGGTCCACACAAACGATTCTTGTTTGCTTGCACTAGCCATTTTCATCTTCTTCTTGTTGTGTCGGTTTCTCCGTCTACTGTCTGTTTACAGCACGCAAGCTTAATGCACATGCTCCATGTTTTCTTCTCCGTTTTTGGTGAATGTCAACCGCCACCTATAGGCCTGGAATATGAACTACAGCATTTTCAGTCGTCTTCAGTGGACGCAAATATTCTTGAAACGATGCCGAGGAAGACGAAGAAAAAAAAGATCGTTTTCACCCTGGACGGCCCCTCAGTCTCTCCTGACTTCTTAATCAGATGACTGTGGGCATTTATCCTTTCAGTTAACCGACCAGATGTTTCCACCATTTAAGTCAGCCAATCACACTGTTGCAGTCAGTTGAGATCTGTATGTGGCCTGCTTAGCCCAGGGATCATTTTTCCACACAGACTGTGATTGCGAACACACACCACCATGTCCGTAAAAGACAGAGAATGTCCAACGTTTGGGATCATTTCACACTTAAAAAAGGATAACAAAGTGCAGTGTGTCTATTGCAAAGCAGAACTGGCGTACCACAACAGCACGTCATCAATGATTCAACATCTGACCCAAAAGCATCCAGTTGTTAACACCAGCTGACCAAGCGTCGCCGACACAACTTCACGTAAACATTGATGTTTACACACACACACACACACTCATCTCGTCTCTCACTCTCCCTCATGCACGGGTGCTCACGTAAGCAAACACACACCCTTACTCCCGGCATTAGGAATAGTGGGCATAAATACCTGTATGTTTTTTTTCAGGAATAAGAGCCAATTGCTTGGTCTATTTAACAGGCCTGTCATGTTGTTTAATCATGCAAAATTATTTTTTATTAGATTACTTGATTAATCGATGGGATAATTGGTAGAATACTCGATTCTAAAAATATTTGATTGCTGCAGCACTGTAATCTTTAGCATGTTTGCCATCTTAATTCTTAATGTTAGCATTCTAGCATTTGGAAATCAACACTAAATACCAAGTACAGGTAAGGCCGATGGGAGCGTCAGTTCTTGTGTTTAGTTATACACCAAAGGACTAGGCCAATTTAAAATTTGATCTGATGATGGCTCTAGAAGTAAAGATAGAATGAATATAGGTAATTAATCCTGAGGGGAATGGGAAAATGCAAACCAAACTTGATCGAAAATCAACCAACAGCTGTCAAAACACTGTAGCTAAAAGCTAAAAACAGCCAACCCTCCGGTGATCACCAGTCATTTGCAACACATCATGACTGAACAATGTAAAAGGCAGCATCAGCAGCATCTCCCAGATCGACATATGTCACTGTTTCGAAAAACAACATTACCGTAGCAGTTTGATTAGGTTTAGGAAAACATTGTGGGGATCAGGTTAAAATCACTACATTTGATGTAACTTCACTACATTAGTAAATACAAAGAATTCACTTTTGACTTCTGCTTTCACTGTAGACATGGGCAGTGGTCTCCTGAATTAACGTCCTGTGATTGATCTCCTCCCTATACAGACTATTCTTTATACTATTTCTCCTCAGCTGCTGTAATATTAGCGAGAGCCACTAGCGGTCACTGCCTAACAATGGGCATAAATATGTGTCATCATAACCTGTGTTCATTTTGACCTATATGTTTGATTTTCTGATAAGGAAAATGTCTGAAACCTGAATATGCAGCAAAATTGTACACACCACTTTCAAGGGTGAAACCAAGTGTAATATGGGTAGGTGGAAATGAAAAACAGAGAGAGATAGAATCTAATTATAAAAATGTTCATCGTTGAGATTACTTTGTCATTCCCCTGATTGTGTATAATGTTTGCAGTCACAGATTTCTATTATGCAGCAATAATTTTTTACCTTTTGAGCTCTCTTTCAAATGTGTGTACCTATTTCAGAGTATATTATTATTGTTGTGCACTGTTGTTACATGAGCACTGTAAACCAAATTATTGATAGCCTTTGTGCAGTTTCATTATTAAAATGAAGCAGCTCATTTAGAGTGTGTGTACATATTCAATCATGGATAATTGTGGTAGTTGGAAATGGATAGCATCAATCTACACCAAAATGAAGATGATTGTTATCTACTGAACAATCCCTATATTCTAACAAACAGCCATCAACCATCACACAATTCTGTTGTTTACATGATAAGCTTCCACTGAGGTTTTGTGTGAGGCTTGTGCAATTTGCTGTCCCCTGTTAAACTGCCAGTAGTAGAGATGCAAAAGAAACAGAAATATTATCCCCTAAATGGTTGTAAATGCTGCAGCAGTGGTGCTTACTGTATATGGACAACTGACATTAATCCCCTCAACAAAAGCATATTGTATTCTGCTCCCTTTGCTGCTTCTATTTTGAGAGTAACCTAACAAGCTATATGCTACTGACGTAAGCTGGCGAGATGAGATCTACACAAAGGCAGGTAACTGACTGTGTGGTACAACAGCATTCATCCAAACCAATTACAATGTATTACAGTTACAGGATAAAGCGTGCCTTTTTCTGTATTTTCCTTCAACATATTCCCGAAAGTGTAATTGCAACACTTCGTCAGTCCATCTTCTGTACTTAGGGGTTTTAGAATGAAAATTTAATTTGTAGCTGTTCCTGTAATTGACGTAAGCAAGCTGAAGATACATTTGCAGGGGTGGATGCGTTCATTATGTTGTTGTAATGGCAAAGGAAGCTCATGCAGATGCAGTGGGCGGTACTTGGCTTTATTTGTGAAATACCTTTTTCTTTCTTTTTAAAGAAAAGAAAGGAAAGGAAAAGAAAGTGCACGGATTAAGAGCAGTGGACCTTGAAATGATGACTGCACACGGCATCTTTTGACCATCCAACCTGACCAGCCTAACTCCCCAAGGGAGGAGACAGGAGAGATGCTGGATGGCAGCCATGCTAATCCATCTTGGATTTGAAGCTGCTCCTGGCTTATGCCCACTTGCAGAACAAGCATGTCCGAGCAATGGTAAATCATAGACACATCTTTACGGGGACCTGTCTCCACCACAACATCCTGGATCAAGCTGTTGATCTCAACAGCCAGACTGTTTTCTGAGCTGAGAGAGCTCAGGAATACAGTGGGATGAGGAGAGGTAGACTCTACGTTTATATCATTTAACGTGAAGATGCCGACTATATTATCATCACCATCTTGTCACTGCTGTTTACATTCACCCAATCACAAATTTAAAAAAATGCACTTCAGAAGTACACTGATCAGCCACAACATTAAAACCACTGACAGGTGACATGCATAACATTGATCATCTTGTTATGCAAGTCACAATGTTCTGCTGGTAAAACATGAGTCCTGGCTTTCATGTAAATGCCACTTGACATTCAGCACCCACCAAATTACCCCAGCAGGATAATGTGCCCTGCAACACCACAAAAAAACTGCTCATAAATGGCCCAACATGACAAAGAGCTCAAGGCATCAACCTGGCCTCCAAATTCCCCAGATCCCGATTTTGCACCTGTGGCATGTGCCACACCAAGTGTGATCCTTTGATACCCCGCCACGGGTCAGACTTGGCTTTGACCCATCTAAGGGGCCGTCCAGACGGGCGAAAACGATCATTTTTTTTTCCGTCTTCCTCGGCATCGTGTCAAGAATATTTGCGTCCACACGGATCCACTGAAAACGACCGAAAACGCTGTAGTTCATATTCCAGCCTCTAGGTGGCGCTTAAAATTCACCAAAAACGGAGAAGAAGACACGGAGCTTGCGCAGTAAGCTTGCGCTGTAAAGAGACAGTAGACGGAAAAACCGAACACAAGAAGAAGAAGATGAAAATGGCTAGTGCAAGGAAACCTGAATCGTTCGTGTGGACCGTTAATGAGGCCGAACTGCTGCTGCGGCTCACACTCAACTACAAGGCATGTAAGTTGCAAGAAAGGCTCAATATCCTCTGTGGCACGATCACAAGCAGTAGTCTGCCATTGTTGTCGTTGTTGTTGTTGTTATTGTTGTTATGAGACGTCGCGGGGTTCAGAGGTCAGAGGCAAGAGGTCGAGGGGTGGGGCGATGGTGTCATCGTTTTGGAAAGTATGCGGATTCGCTGTCCACATGAAAACGGGAGGGCTGCGTTTTCGGATTTCTCCACCCTGAGACCCGTTTTCAAAAAAGTGTGTTTTCAGGCGCTGCGTTTTCAGGATCCGTATGGACGATCGGCCAAAACGATGCAATATGTGTGCGTTTTCGCAAAAGAGCGTTGTCGTCTGGACGGGGCCTAAGCCTGGCAGCAGGACGTCTGAGGGCACCCTGTAGTCTCTGGCATCGGGGTGTTGAAAGCAAGTCCAGTAAGTTACAAGGTTGGTCCTCCATGGATAACATGTGTTTGGGACCTCCCATGGATATTCAATCAGATTGGGATCTGAGGAATTTGGAGACCAGGCCAGGTGTTTGGGTTGGTGACTTTGTGTCGGCTAGAATCCACATGAATGCTAGGACCAACAGTTTCCCTGCAGAACATCACTTTATAATGAAGTGATTGTCGCTGAAGTACTTCACCTGTCAGTGGTCATAATGTTGTGGCTGATTGGTGCATTTACTGGATGTATAGCTGCCTATGTATATACAGTATGTTTATGGGCTACATAACAGTTTGTCATGTTTCAAGGAAGGCATAGCAAACTTTAATTTTGTTGTCCAACTCTGTGTTGCATAATACAAATAAATCACCTTGAGTCTTAATTCGCAAGGATGATACCAAGACACTTTTTTTTCTATTTGCAAGACACATGCAGTCACACAAAATCACAACCTTAAAAACCTTTACTTTATGGATGCAGTCAAACACCTCATTGTCCCTCGATTAATGACTCCATGCATGATTAACCTTCTGACGAGGACCCAGTAAATTACTCATGTATTTACACACACAAATATTATGTATCTCTGCACACGCACACACACACACACATTACAAAACAGTGCTGCTACTTTCCAAGGTTTACTATTTTATGTTACCAGATGATTAGGCGAAACAGAACGTTAACTGACACAGACACAAATGCAACTATACTTATATACACACACAGAGTTTGCCAAGGTTCATTAATTTCACATCATCAGGTGATTAGGAGTTGTGATTAAGAAGCTGGTAGGGGAGAGTCAAGACAATGAGATGAACATTGATTTTTCATTTTCTTTCAAACTCATGCAGAGCTCAATGAGCTGTGAAAATATTTAAAATTTCATTGTACCATAAAAGAAAATGCAATACCAAACCAAAGTGATGAATTGTTTCTGTGTGAGCAGCAGAAATGCATGAAGCAAAGTAGGGTTTTAATGTCTAGGTGAAATAAGATAAGTTTAAGAAAATAACAAATGTAGTGATATTTCAACCACTGTATATTTTCTTTGACTTTTCAACGGAACTAAAGCAGCTTTTAACATTTGTGGAAAAGGCGTTTACTGTCAGTTTGTAGTCTCTGGCTGGGCCTCTCCCATGACAGCAGCTGACTGACATCTGAGAGCTGGTGTTGCTAGGAGATTTGGTGTTCTACTTACTAAAGAACACACTGTATAGACTGAATCATAATAGTGGTTAACCGTAACTTCCAGGCTTGAAACCCCTGCATGAAACACCAGCTTAATCATCTTTTTTTAATGATGTCACATCAAAGTGAGTACATCTCATTAATCTTAAATGCAAGTCTGAGGCTTTTATATCTCATGAATACAAACACTTTCACTAACATTTGGTACTAGACCCAAACTAGCAGTTTGTCTGAGTTGTCATGTAGTGCAGATATCAGATAAGATGCTAGCAGAGCTACACAGTAAATAAAAAAAATAAATAAATAAATACAAAAAAAAACACTGCAGAATCATAGGTAAGGGCATTGTATTTTACAATATTTCTTTGTTTGGTTTGTAGTTAAAAACACACCAGAAATGAACAAGTTTGTCAATATCACATATCTCCACAATACTAATCAACTGCCAATTTCCTACCTGGATGGGGCTGTTTTTGCTTCGCTTCAATTTCTATAACCCACTTTTTTGGCACTGTATGATACTATGTTAATATGAAATGTTGAAGTGATGTTTAGCTGTTCTGTGTGGTAGCAAGTTGGCTAGCAAACCAGTTACCCTCAATTGCTATCATTAGCAATGGCTCTTGCTTGCTTTTTTGTGAGTGTTTTCTGAACACAGTGTCAAGTTCCTGCGCCTTTTCGACCAAAGTGAACCAAGTGCTGATTCCGGGGTGGTGTTTGGCTGGTTCAAATTTGGTTCGACTTGTAAGCCTTTTAAGAACTGTTTCCAGGGGCATGACAGTCACAGCATTCAGTCAACGTATATGTCTCCAATTTCCCAGCATTGCTATGACCAACAATGGAAACGTGGAATAAAGTGTTGCCTCTGGCATTGCATGCCTACATTGGCATCCAAACATGACTGGCACTCAGACAACTGTTACTTTGATAAGTGAAAAAAGCTTTTGTTTACTTTCACATGGCTAAGTCAGAACACTGTACACTAGCTCGGGTTTTTAGAAGCAAAAGGCATAAGGGGTTTTAGTTGGTCCTTGGTCATGATTATGCTGCCATCAGCCCCTGACATATACAGTTGTTTGATCCAGACAAGTTACATTGCATTCGGAAAACGACACTTCTCCACTGGCAGGATGGTGGCCAGCGGAACAAGCAACTGCTAAATTGAGTAGTTCAAAAACTTTCTTTTTAGTAAACTCTGTGTACACAAACAATGTTCTCAATGCTCGTGTACATGTGTAGAGACCCTGGTGATACTACAAGCAAAGTTTCATGTTGTGTTGAGCCTTCTTAGTGTTTTAAAAATAGCCATTTTGATGCTATCGTAAAAGTGCCTGTAGCACTCCCATTGAAAATGAGTTTGACCTGAAAACTAAAACATGGTCCATCTTAAAAGTGCCTCTTTTGTCATAATTATGCTTTTACACAAAGGTTTAACCCGGGTACATTCACAAAAAAAGCCCAGGTTGCATTTTGGTGAGGGTTTTGCTTTAAAGCCCCTGTACGGAGTTTTGAACTGGATATAGAAAAGTCTCTGGTTTCTGCTGATGTGTCTCTGTTACCTACAACAGCAAATGAGCCCATCAGCGTGAAGATACGCTTTTTCTAAGTAGTCTAATTCTATACCTCTGAAAGGCCTTGGTCGGGTCGGACCACTGACGAAACGATTTACGGCAGTCAGACTGGAACTGACGACACTCAGGATACAGCATAGCTGTTTTGTTGCTACGCTAGCCAGTGCTAACCGAGCTAAAACTTTTGTCATGGCTGATAATGAGACAAAGAAAAGAAAAAGAATTCGAACCGAAGACCAACGAAAGGCCAAGAGGGAATCCGATCGAGCTAGGGCTAAACACGGATAAACATTGGCGATTCCTTCGAGAGATGGAGAGAGTTGCGGGGCTTGAAGGGAGGGTCGGATCCAGAATTCGCCCGATTCCTCCTAGACAGGTTTGTAAATTTTATTTCATTTATGAAATGTAATGCGGGACGTAGTTTACAGCAATACATGAATTTATGTTGTTACAACAAAGCTGGCTAACGTTACCACTAGATTAGCGCTAGATACTACACTCGTAAAAACGACAACAAAGTCTTAGATCACGCATCCATTTCAGCTGTGTGTATCAGCCCTGCCGACCTGCAACGATGCATCGGTAATATCCTCTGTCATTATAAATGATTCAGTTTCTTACTTAGAACAAAACATCCATCACAATCACTGTGACTTTGCTGTAACGCTAGCTCTGTAGCACCGTGGGTAATATGTATAGCTGGGAAATTGCAGTGAATCAGCAGCATTACTTTGTTTCACCGGCGGCATATTATATTAAGTAGAAATACAAATAGACACATTACCTTGTCCATATGCACGCTGCAGATAGCTGCTAAAAAAAAAAAAAAAAAAAAAAAAAAGTTTTCAAAGCAAGTCCCGTCGTCTTTCCGACGTTTCCAAAACAAATCTACACGTGCCGGCCAGACAAACGCCTTCACGACAGTGGGCGCTAGAGCTCATGGGAAATGCAGTCTTCATTCCGGCAAAACACTACCGCTTTCGTCCAGCGGGGCCGCCAAAATCAACACTAAATGAAAAGTCTGTACAGGGGCTTTAAAGGCAACTTTTTCTGAACTTTTTTGGTGCATTGGACATTCTTCAGCTTTCCATGATGGTAGCGATGCTGAAACGCTGAAACTGAAAACTGTCGAGCTACTCATTTGTGTGCTCACACTAATTATATAGGGAAAGTTGATTTCATAATGTTCTCCATTTCATTCCGGTGCCAGCAGCAACAACTGAAAATGTTCACAGTGCCGGATAGGGTTATTAATGATTTTACGACACTGTCAATATTCCCTCTTTGATTAAGGGAGCTATCACATACAGACAAGCAAACAGGAAATGCAGGGAGAGAGAGCAGGATAATAGGCAGCAAAAGTCCCTATCCGAGGGAGAACTAGGAACAACACATGGCATACATCCCAGACACTCACTAAATACTTGACACCTGCTGCATTTCACATCTGGTAGGAGAGACACACAAAAACAAACTCAAACTCAACACATTTCATGCAGCAAAGCGATGTATCAACAAGGACGCTGCTGGGAAGCTGCAATTAATTCCACTGGGTGAAAGGTTTACCTGTAGACACTAGAGTACATACACATTAATTTATTCATACTTTACACTCAATTCAAACCACTGATGTTACATACAACTCATAAAATGTAGCTTCTAGGTTAACAGACCGAAGATCACTTTTCAGCTCACATACCACAACAAGCATTAGCCGTTCCCCTGATGGATCATTCATGCAGGTTAAATGATACGAGTCAAACATGAGAAGTATTAGCAGTTTGATTTTCAAAGGCTGTCCTGAACAATCATTAATCATTTATGAAGGTAAACAGGAGCTGGTGGTCACTGAGGCAGAAAGAGCAGCGAGGGAGAGAGAAAAGAACAGGACAAGGAGAGCAAGGAAAAGAAACTGGAGGAGATGTGGACCTATGCTAATTAATTAAACAGTTCACGGAAAAACAGAGGCATTAATACCATAAGCATGAGTGACAAGCACTGACAGGAAGCGGTACAAATGCAGTCCTCTCTGTGTGGACATGGTGGGCTGTCATGGATTGCCTTTTATGATCTATGGACATGCTCAAACTGTGAACTGATAGTTCTGTGTGCATGACTGAGTTTGACCTGTGTTTGCCCACTGCATCCTGGGATATGGGGATTACTGCATGGATCTAAACAGTGACATTAAGATACATTTATTACACCTTGGGGTTTTATTACACCTTGGGGTTTTAGTTTTATGTTTCTTTTTTTCTGTCATCATTTCTAACCCTTCCTCAAACATTGCACTCGTAAATGGAAGTGCATGATCTGGGATTATGGTGACATTGCTACATCACAGTTTGCGCCCGGTTCTGCTGCTGCTATACTGTCCATCTCCTATAAACAAATTAAAGGGTTTGTTAAAGTTGTGCTTGTCTTTACTAGCATTGTCTTTTCTATCATCCAGTTTACATTGACTGGTTAATTCACCACTGCCAAGAAGCAAACTAGGCAAGATGCCAAGCACTGCAGTTCTTGGCCTGGCCACTTGAGGCTGACAGCATAAGTTAATCATGGTTAAAATGTCCAACTTTTCAGCAGACCTATCACCTCTGTGAGGTGATGGGAGATATCTGAGAGGGGGCGTTCATCCCCGAGGTGAAGTTCGGTGTGTCCAGCGGAGAGACAGCAGTGTTTCGCAACGTTGTCGCTCAGAGTTAGACACGCAATCGCTCTGTTGTTGGTTGTATAAATCAATATAAGTGCCTATATTCTGTCCCAGCTACAGAACAACAGAAGAGACCGTGGTTGTGTTTCATTTTTAATGACAACGTGCCGGCTGCGGTTCGTGTTAGCTTGTATGTGTGTGCTAACCACTTCACATCGGACTGCTTCAGTAACGAGTGTCAGTACAAAGCTGGCTTTGCCTCGACACTGATCCTCGTAAAAGAATCAGTCTCAACCATACCGGACCCAGCAACTGCACCTGAGCCACCGATAAGTGTCGCCGCGGTTTCATAGTATTTACAGTTGCCGACAAGTATGATGAAGTCAGCTTGAAATTGGCTAACTAGTTAGCTCCACTTCGGTCCGCTATGCAATGGCGTTTGAAGCGAGTTTGATGTGAATAATATTACGACGGGGCTTGGCTGTCACAGCAGAAAGTCTGGAAACATGTACAGACTGGAGACAGAGACGATGCAAACAGTGTATAAAAGTTTGGAGACTGTGTTGGAGACAAACACAGCTTTCGCTAGCTGTTAGCCATTAGCTACATGGTAGTAACTGTAACAACACATACAAACAAACTAACATTATTCAGCCACACTAACCATTCTGAAACGTCCTGCTGCAGCCGCAGAGTCTGTACTACTTCTGGAGCCTCTCCTTCTGGGTCCGATTCTGGGTCAAACTGGTTCTGTTGAACGAAAAAATTTCCGCGAGCCATAGTGTTACATCCACTGTAAACATTAGCGCATGCTACCGTTAGCATAAGGGGCTTCCTCTCCCTGAGAGTGATGTAGCAGGCAAGGCTCCCCAAGTAGGCGTTGACAGACGGAGCTCATTAGCATTTAAAGATGCAGGCACAGAAACAGACTGCTCTGAACAGAGCTCAGCAGAGCAACTTTTAGACAGCTGGAATGCAGGACCACAGATGTGTTTGGGGCAATACATATCGAATACAGAGTTGTTGGACCTCTGACAGCTGTGTGAAATTGATGAAAAACAGTATAATAAGGGACCTTTAAGGGCATAGTAAGTTTGAATGACAGCAGGCTGCTAGGTGTCATGCTAGCTGTCAGCAGCCAGGCTTTATTCGGTACATTCACCTTCACCTCTTTAATAAGTCGGGAGTTAAGTTGAATCAGGCACTGTCAGGATGCCAACAGCTGGTTCCACCACACTGAGCATCATGATGGCTCTTTGGATTATTGATTTAACTAAGATTTAATGTTCACGTTTGTTTATTAAGGGGGATTAACTCTCTCAGCAGAATCCTCATTATTGCTTGGATTCTATTAGTACCCCCTCGACAGCAGAGCCTTTCCAACCAGCTTTGTAGCCATTTGCCGTGAATAGTAAAGTCTCTGACTACCGTGCAGGTTGACAACAGTTATGTTGTGTGAACAACAAAATGAGTGACGGTGATGGAATGGAGAAGACGTCTTCCGTACTCATTTGCTATACATTCCTTGACAGTGACTGGACCGACTTGGATCTTCGTTTTGCAAAAGGTTTCTTTTCCTCAAAGATGCTAAAATTCTATGGACTCGCTTAGATATGCTGTGGAAGCTACGATTTGGGAGCAGAAAAAATTGGCTCGGTGGAGACACAGGGATGAAACAGGAAAAAAGGACGCAATTTTAATTTTAACGAGCTTCATTTGATCCACTGTCGGACTACATCCCTATCGGATCAAAGGAATTACTGTCACTCCCTGCTACGCTGACCTTTGTGCTTGCTTATAACAGACAGCAATGATCAACTTTGTTCAAAGTCAGACAGTTTTCTCAGTCCCAGGTTTCTTCGTGCCCCTTGGCGTCTCATACGGACACACAAGGTACCCTTGGGTGACTGTGTAAGACGTTCCAACCTACTCCAGTGTAAACCTATCTTCAAGTCAGAAGTGATGTAGTATAAAGGGCTAAAAATGAGTCAATGGATAGATCAAAGTCAGGACTTTCACCCGGCTGACCACTGTTCGTGTATCATCATCTACTTTTCCAACTTTTCCGAGACTCAACCAAGCTGCCACAGTTTCCCAAGATTCTGTGCTAGAAAGACTTATTGGTAGGAAGACTTTTTGGCAGAGCATGTTGCACACAAACGCTAAATGGTACATCATGCATGACAGATTGTCAGTATTCTTCCGACCTGGGAAAGAGAACATGAACTGAGCTATGGCATGTTATCATAGTTGAACCATGATGGGGTTCTGTAAAATGATGGATTTTTGTTTGTTTGGATGTTTACAACGGACAAGTTGGGTAATCATTCTTTGTTTGCCTTCATTCTGCCGTCCAAATTAAATTGTTTGAATGCTCAATTTTCTTCCGATTGACTAACTTTCCTAATTCTCACCATTGAATTTGGTCCACAATGTTATTCATGAAGCTCAGTGTTAAGTTCAATCAGGAAGACTGTCCTAATGCTCATTCTTTTATAATTCTTTCTCTCTCACTCTCTTGTTCCTTCCTTTTCCCTCTCGTGGCACATTTTCAATCAGCTAATCATATCCTTTCTGTCAAAACTTTAAATCTGTTCTCCTTTCTGCTGCAGTCAGCTGTCACCTCAGTCATTGCAACCCTTCTCGGTAACTCAATCAGGAGATACTCAGTTCTGATAGGAAATACGGCTAGAGCTCATTTACTCGTTTTTAAACACAGGAGGACAAGACATTAAAGGAGAAGGAGCAAAAACTGAAAAAGCTGAGGGGAAGGCGAGTCTTTTTGATAGGATAGAGGCAACAAGTATGAAGAAAGTGTGTGTGTGTGTGTATATGCAAAGTAAGAAAGATTCAAGTGAGAAAAGTGTAGACAAATGCAAAAAAAGGGAAGACAAACTATGAAAAACACAAAGCCATACAACCATGAAGCAGTATAAGCCTTGCAGTCAGACAGGAAGGCATGGCAGAAAATGGCCAACCTAGCCGATCACAAGTTCAAGACTTGTTCCAGTTCATTCCTACCCCCCGGCCTGCATTCAAGGAAGGTCAGAAAATGGGTCTCAGGCCTGCTGCCCTACAATGCATCCCTCTGGGCCTAAACTCCACACTGACTGGACTCTTCCTTGGGTTGAGTGATATAGAAGAAGAAAGGTGGCTGCCGTCTGGTCATTCAGCCAGAAATACAGCTTTGTCCCTCCTGTGTTCATTTTTGTTCACAGCAGTTACCAAAAAGTGGTTTTGTCGATCATATGGAAAAAAAAGAACTTGAAGCGTGGCACAAACTCTGATTAATCTCAATATATCATCATTTTGATATCTGCATATATGCACTTGGGGAAAATGTGGGCAGAAAATGTATGCAAATGTGTGCAAGATGAAAGATACAGGTAGAGAACAAATTTAAGTAAATGAAGGGCAACCTAAGTCAAGCCTCTAGGACATAGCGCCCAGGAGCGCGTTTTTTTGTTGTTTTTTTTGTTTGTCTTGCTGTTTCATTATAGGCTCACTGCAAAAAGCCCAAATTTGTTTTCAGTAATGATGTGAGATTTTATCAATGGAGGGGCGTCCTGTGTATGATTCACAGCTGTGCTCTGATGCAGCTTGGCAGCTGATGGTGGGTTAGCTAGGCTGTAGCGATCATCTCTGGCGGATTTTTGTCCTGCAGCTCTCTGCTCAACATCACTCCACACATATGAACCCTTCCCAGCCCATAATTTTGCTCATTTGACTCTGACTGCAGAGCTTTATGACAAACACAAATGTAGCTACATGGATTCAAATCTAAAGATATTTTGATAACTTGTATAATAAATTAGTATAATTCCTCTACTAAGTCCTCTAAGTGGTAAGCTCGTTCTGTCGCTGTGGGGTGGTGTAGTTCCTGTAGTTGCCTTGGTTACATGACCGGCACTCACAGGAAAGCCTTAAAAGCTCAACAGTTTAGTGGCAACGGATAATAACCGTTGACATCTTATAGAAATGATTGACTGATATAATGACATGCCGTTTTTCAGTAGTCAGTATTAGATGTTTGGAGGAGGAAGTTCAAATACATACAACTATGTAACACTTAAGTATTAGAATCCAAATCCCTTTATTAGTCCTGCAAATGGGAAAATGTGTGTGTCACAGCAGCCAAAGGGAAGTTCATTTTCACAATAAAAAACAATAATAGTAAAATATAAACAATGTAATAGCAAGCTAAGAAACAGAAATAGACTCGTATATACACATACTACGTGCAAATATAAACAGTGTAATTATAAACAATGTGGCAGTGTGATGTTATTAATAAATAAAAAAATATATACGGGTATGGAAATTGCCCAGTTAATGCAAACCAAAATGGGTTTAGTATAGAGTTTTTATTGCACAGTGCCCAGTGAGGTCTACACCTCTCCAGCAGCACAACTGTGTGATTAGCTGGCAGGTGGCTAACCTGCTTGTACTGTGGCGGCTGCACAGCAAATAAACACAAACGTTCATGCTCACTTGTAAAATACACTAAACAATGTGCACACAATTGCGCTGCAAACCACACTTCCCGGCAATTCACCACAATTATTATTCCTCCCAGCAAGTTTTCCCATTTGTAATCGTCAACACCGCCATGATAGCGAAGAGGTACATAGTCTAATAGGTAGTCTAATAACAATAAATAAAAAACTATCATTGTGGCCAAATATCGCTGAAAATGATGGACTAACTGCTGATGACATGTATGCATAGTATTTCGTTTGAATTTAGATGGACGACGATTGATTTCTGCTTACCTTTTCCATGTGCATGGCGAAGGACGATGAGGATCTTCTTCCCAAGTCTACTTGCGCGATTCTCGCGATGTCGCTTTGCTTTTCCCACCTACCTGTAGAAACTCAATTGCCTCACTTTCTGGCAACATGAATGAATCTAATGAATGTTTAGTTGTTTGATTTCATGCCAAGACAACATGATTTAATCATGTTCACCTTTGAAACATGAAATTATAGCTTACATAACACATGCTACACTTTAGTTAACGTAACAGCCCACCAGTTTCCTTATTTTGAGTGTATAACTTTGTAAATTTCAAAAACTTATGCACAAATTTAGCAAACACAATTTATATTTGCATTATAAGTAATCAAAATGGTTTGAGCACTTTTTCCTACTCGGATTTTATGTTTTTTTGTGATTTTAGGTCCATTGTGTTAATACAGAATGTCAAAATGAAAATATAACTGTTCAGTCACACATGTGAGGTTGTGCTGAAAATAATGACACTAAACAAGGCAAGGTAAATAGTTTTTAAGTTGAAATATAATGGTAAAATCAAAAATAGTCAAAAACGGCCAATTATACCCCAGACCCCAGAGGCTTAAATAAACACATCACCACAGCAAACTACTCACCAGGACTTGAATGATTTCTTCAGCCTGGTCTACCATTGAGGGAGCTGCCCAGTGCTGTGATAGTGACATATAGGGGGCGGGACTCCTGCACCAGCAGCGATGACAGCTTATCCATCATCCTGCTCTCTCCCACCACCTGATGGATCTGGCCTTCTCCTGAGTTTATCAAGTCTCTTCCTACCTGCTGCTCCAGCAGACTACTCCATGGAAAATGGCTGACGACACCACAGAGTCATAGAAAGTCGTCAGGACCTGAGTTTCCTAAACAGGTGCCCCGTGTGTGGTTTGAACTCACGACCTTCAGATTATGAGACTGACGAGCTGCCTACTGCACCAGTAGTGCTGCATTCAAAACTTTAAGTAGGTAAAAGTATAGTACAGTTGACTGACTATTTTTTAAACATTTTAAGTCTTTTTTTTTTTATTTAATTTGATCTCATTTCATTATTGTTGGTGATGGTGTGACAACAAGGCTTGCAGACCCAGATCAGGAACAGGTACCCAGCCCAAGCTCCCTAAGAAGACGAGGAACAACTCCCCATGAACCTCAGAACAACCTTGTGGTGGGTTAGGGTTACATCACAACGACGTGGTGTCACACAACTGTTGGGGGCACTGAATGGCACAAAATTCCAATTTCTACATAATGTTTTAATTGAGGCTGACAGTACCTAGACCAAGTTTCTGTTTTTAATAGTGCTGGTTCTGTTTTAGAATCGATAGCACTGTGATGGCATATTAAACAAAACAAAATTGTTTCGCTCTTTACTTAAAAAATAAAATGCATATACATGTGTTTCATGTTTCTTGACTTGCAGTTCTTGCTTTTTGATCTCACTTATTTGCTCTCACTATGTTTATTAATAAGCACCAAAATACTAAATCAATTCTCTGTAAGTAAAACATACCGGCAATAAACCCGGTTTTAATTCTGATTAAGAGTTCCAGACAAAACGTTTTCTTTTCTTTGTCCATCCATTATTATAATATAGCAGCTTCGATCTATAATATTGTATGACTGACTGGCCATTGTTCTGTTATCTACACTATCTGACACTGGAGTCCATTCTCACAAACATGGGAGGCAGGCAGGATCAGGAACTTAAAAATACACTTTTAAACAAAAGCCAAAAATCCATAAGAAAACATATAAAAACATATATAGTGCAGCAGATTAGTAATAAAATCGTTCACTTTGGTATACAAGCATGAAATTTGGCACAGATGCTCTCTAAGGGCCACTATTTTGGAAAAAGGCGTTGGCCACTCAAAAATTCAATATGGCGGCCATTTTTAAAGATGGCCACCGTTCCTGTCGAATATTAATTATTTCAATTGTTCAAATGGTGATGCAAGCATAAAATTAGGCAGAAATACTCTTCAAGGAACATGTTGCTTGCTTATGCTTATTATATCAATTATTCAAACAGTGATCCAAGCATAACATTTGGTACAAATACTCTCTAAAGGACATGTTAATGGAAAAAGATGCTTGTCCCTCAAAAATTCAGGATGGTGACCATTTTCAAGATGGCCACCATTTCTGTCAAATAATCATGATGTCTGCTTTGTCTGCCCCTTGCCAGGGATATAAAATCCCCACCGGCATAGCTCTCAGGTTCATTGGAGTACACAAGCCTCTCCACCACGGCAAGGTGCAGTCCACAGAGAGGAAGGGCCACTGTTAGAAAAAGGAAGTGGCCGGTAAAAATTCAGGATGGAAATTTTTCAAGATGGCTGCCATTCCTGTCCTATTTTCATCACCACTGTTTCCAAATAGTGATACAGAAAATATGCCACAGATACTCTGTTAAGGCCACTTTTTGGAAAAATTGGATGGCCAACAAAAAATTCAAGATGGAGACCTTTTCCAAGATGGCCGTCATTTCGGTAGTATGTACACTGATGCACACATACATGTTAGCAAAAACGGCCACACTTTTAGAAAAAGGCAATCGCAGAAATTCAAGATTCATTTTTCAAGGTGGGTGTTGCTTTAATAGTGTACTCTGTTGGGACTGAGTAAAGTGAAGGATTGAAAAAAAAAACAAGTTCTATTCAAATTTTTACCAGCTCAAAGGCCTTGTGGTTAGCGTGTCCAACCTGAGATTGATAGGTTGTGCCCTGCCGAGTCATGATAAAGACTGTTAAAATGGTAGCCAATGCCTCCCTGCTTGGCAGTCAGCAAGTGTTGTATTGGGGGCAACATATCCAGGAAGGTGTACACATCACGGTCCAGAATCGGGAAATTGGCTCTCAGCCCACCGCAAGGCTACTTACTTTTTTATTCACATTTGCAATTGCAAGTGAAACCCAATCTAAAACATTTGCATCTTCCACGGCACTCTGATTTGCAGCCACACGTGGCTAGTTGTTCACTACTTTGTTCAATTGGTGCATTTGCTGTCCAGAAGACCCCCCATTGTTCACCAAGCTTTTTCCATCCCCAGTCAGCAGGATTCTCTGCTTCTGGCTGACACTGGGTTGCTTGACCCCCTATGCAGCCTGCCTAATATGCAGCATGTTTACTGTGTTGAAGCAGAGCTGCTCTTGTTGGAGGAATGGCTTCATATGGCCTCTACTTTCGGGCAAACATGTCAAGTCTAGCCTCATCTACACTAACAGCTGTGCTTGATCGATCATACAGCAGGACCACAAACTTCTCAAGGATCTCCAGGTCACTATCAGTCAGAACAGGAGGGTATTGACTTAGTTTGCTGAAGATGAGAGAGGCCTCAGGGAAAATGTCCCAGGTTTGCCAGGCACCTCAATCATAGACATAGTACACATTCAGGTATGGGATACAACTAGGTTCGGGTCACCTACACCTAGCCCGATCATTCATCCTTAAGTCCTGTGTGATCTGTACACCTTCCAGGTAAGCATACATGAACAAGTCATGTATTGCCCCGCTTACCCTTGGCTCGGCTCTCACGCGCTGGCACAACCTGTCAATTCAGGTGTGGCTATCTAACTACATCTATTACTAGCTAATTGATGAGGGGCTGTTAGACAGCATTTGGGACACTAAACTTAGCCATGCTATTACTAGTCAAGAACTACAGTGTAAGTAAAACTAGATCAGCTGACACTGAACCCCATGCTGAGTTCCACAGCAGTGAAGTCACCAGTGTGCCCTGGTTGTGTAATGATGTTCACTCTATTAAACAAAACCTTCCTTAACACACTAAATTGAGCTTTGACAGAAATGGTGGCCATCTTGAAAATGGTCTCCATCTTGAATTTTTGAGTGGCACACACCTATTTCCATGAGAATGTTCCTTGAAGAATTTGATGATAGCATCACCATTTGAAAAATGTATGTAAGGTTTAAAGAGAAATGGTGGCCATCTTGAAAAATGGTTCATTTTTTTTCCGTTTTGTTTTTTCTTCCGCTTTCTCCATGTGGGTCGCGGTTGATGTTACCGTTTTATACCACCTTTTTCAAGGTGGAGCGGGGGGGGGGGGTTGCTGGGGCCAAATCCAGTGACTCTATGGGCGAAGGCCAGGGTACTCCCTGGACGAGTCACCAGCTCATCGCAGGGCCCTTACTGATGGCAGTGGCTGCCACGAAGGTGCCAACTGCACATCAGGAGCAATTTGGGGTTCAGTATCTTGCTCAAGGATACTTCGGCATGTAGCTCAGTCCTGTCCCGGGGAGCCAGGGTCTCGCACCAGCGACCTTCTTAGTCCTCAGCTCTACCCACTGAGCTACAGCCGCCCCTGGAAAAATGGTTGCATCTTGAATTTCTGAGGGTGTAGGAGACACTACTTTGATAAAAGGGATAATTAATTACTGGTTATTAATTATACTTTTAGACGGGGCACCACCTCCGATGGTTCTACGTGCAACTAGCTCGGAGGGAACTAGTCAGAATACTAACTGTCCAAGTTTGGCTTGAACACAAAAGATCAGTTTGTTTGGAGTTTATTCACCAATACCACTTCAAACATAATATAATATAATACAGTTGGTATACAAAGTTAATTGGGTAGAGTGAATGGGTCCCCCAAAGGAAGCTAGAAAAGCTTATAGGTGGGGGCCCATAGTTCATGAGAAGGTAGTGGTACAGTCAAAAATATACACAGTTACCACCTGTAAGCAAAAATAATAAGTGAATGCACGCAAAAGCGCACCAGAACATACATAATTAATACATGACATACGCATACAATCATACGCATACATCCCAGTTGTCCATGAGGAAACAGTTCAATATTAGATATAGCTTGATAGGAAGTGATTTTTTAGTTGGCCTTAAGGTGTTGCCCTTTATCTCCAACTTCAAAAGACATCATCAATCCTGGTCAATATCTGCGGCCCCCTACAGACAATACTCATGCTGGTGCATACATGTCGACGACATTTTCCTGATATACGTGATTTAATTCTCATTTGGTATGTGTGCTGGGGGCTGGAGATGGGAACAAGACTACACAGTCTAGAATTCAGCTTGTGGACAACTTGAAACATGAGGCAGGCATTATGATATTCGTTTAGCTCAGCCAGTCTTAGTAACTCAAAGCGATGGAACAGAGGGTGGGTGGGGGTATTTATCTCTGACCAGGACAAAGCCCGTATGACTTTCTTTTGCAGGGATATAAGTTTTTTAAGATGGCTGGGGAAGGTGTTGCACCATATCACATTACAGTAGTTAAGGTGTGGTTCAAAGAGAGTTTTGTACAGCGTGAGAAGGGCAGACAGAGGAAGGATATGTCTGATTTTGTAGAATAAGCCAACATATTTGGACAGTTTATGTATAAGGTGGTCGATATGACCTTTAAAGTTAAGAGAGTCATCAATGAGGACCCCCAGAAATTTAGTGGAATGCACTCTTTTTATCTCCTGCCCATTAATTTTGATCTGGCAGTGATCGGCATATTTAATTTTTTTGCTTGATTTAAAAGAGATGAAATTTGTTTTGCTGACATTTAGTGACAGTTTGTTACATTTAAACCAAGAGTCCACATTGGATAATTCAGAATGTACTATATCTTGTAGAGTAAGTGGGTTCTTGTGAGATGTAAACAGATTCGTGTCGTCAGCAAAAATAATGTAATGAAATATTTTAGAGGAATTTATAAGATCATTTATATATAGGATAAATAAAAGTGGCCCTAAAATGGAGCCCTGGGGGACCCCAAGGATTATCAGCTGATAGTTAGAGTTATAATTATTGGCATGGACATACTGTTCTCTCTCATGGAGATAACTTCTGAACCATTTAAGTGCTATACCTCTGATACCATAGTGATGCAATTTGTACAATAGAATATCTGAGTCAATGGTATCGAAGGCTTTTGATAGGTCCAGGAAAATGCCAACACCATATTTTCCCTCTTCAGTGCAGTCATTGATTTGTTCTATTAGGTCAAGTATTGCCATACAGGTTGTGCTCTTTTTTCTAAAACCATATTGAGATGGAACAAGAATATCTAGTTTATCAAGGTAGTCACTTAGTCTCTTGTATACAACTTTCTCCATTACTTTAGAGAAAGTGGGTAGAATTGATATTGGCCGGTAATTGCTCATGTCATTACTGTCGCCGGATTTAAAAATAGGAATTATCTTAGCGATTTTTGTCATTTTAGGTACAGTGCCAGTGAGTAAAGAAAGGTTGATGCAGTAAGCGAGTGGCTCTATAATGACATTTGCAATGGCTTTCATGATCTTGCTACATATTCCATCTACACCAGCGGTATATGAGCTTTTCAGGTCCAAAATGATCTTAAGGAGTTCAGAACTATCTGTTGGTTTCATGAAAAATGAATGAATGTAGTTACCAGAAAGAAAATGCTTAAAGGTGACACCCTGGGGTTGACTGATCTTTTTAGACAGATTTACACCTATTGAGGCGAAATGATTATTAAAACTCTGTGCAAGATCAGCTTTGGCATCACCAAGGTCCGGTAGAGCTATAGGTTTATGTCTCCTGTTGAGAACTTCATTTAGCACATTCCAAGACCTCCTGCAGTCCCCCTGTGAAGCCTGTAAGAGTTTTGTGTAATGACTTCTTTTGCTCTTTCTTATAATCTGTGTTAGTTTATTTTTGTAGGAAATATATTTCTCTTTTTTTAGGCTAGAAGGATTTTTCATGAAGGTTTTGTAAAGCTTATTTTTGTATTTAATAGACTTTAAAATTCCCTTTGTTATCCAAGGGTTCTGGAGGGTAGTGCTGCATCTGACAGTCTTCTCAGGGATTGTGTCCTTGATGGAGTCTTGAATGATCTTTATCAGACTGTCATATGCAGCATCAGGAGTCCCACTGTTATAAACAGAGTCCCACGACTTGGCCTGTAAATTAACAATTAGGTGCTGTAAGGTTCTCTCATTGAGGACTTTAGATTTGATACTAGAGAGTGGAGGGGAGAACGATTTGCCAGAATCAAAAAATATTGCAATAGGAAAATGGTCTGTAATGTCACACTGCACGACTCCCGTCTCCAGCTTGGTGGCGATAGAGTACACCGACAATAAGTGTTTTTCCATTATTGTTGATCTCAATTAATAAAGACTCACAGTGGTCGTCCTCTAAATAAAAATCACAGACTTTTATTTGAAGACTGCTCTTTACGTAGAGGCAGACCCCTCCACCTGTTCTATTTGGTCTGTTCTTAATGTGTAGATTGTACCCATCAAGGTTAAATAAATCAGGATATGAAAAGTCATTGAGCCAGGTTTCACTACACCTAATAACATCAAAATGACATCTTGAGTTAGACAGTAAGGAGGCTAAATCAGAGTGGTGCTTGTTTAGACTTCTGAAGTTTAGATGTAGCAATGAATAATTATATGTATCATTTAATGGTTTTAAGTTATCTGGATCAATAGCATTACAGGTAATATAGCCACCCATATCAATACAGTGCTGAGAATCTCCATCGAAGTTAAATTCATCAAAACCCATAATATAAACAGTACAGATTGATCACAGAGTTTTCTGGGATTACATTGAGACATAGACACGGGCACACTCGACACAGCCAAACACACACACACACACAAAGTATTTTGGTCCCATTGTGTAAACAATTTTTACCACGCCGCAGTCATCACCGCCGGCTCACAAAAAAAAGAAAAGGAAAAATGTAGCTACTTAAAACTGAAAAGAAAAATGTCTTTCACCTCTCCGCCGGTGAGAAAGAAAGTGTCCCTCACTTCTACACCGGTGGCAGGGAGTCAATGAAGGCTTCAGCCTCCGCTACCGTGGGAAAGTGTTTCTTACCTCCCGACTCTAGCTTGATGTGAAGTCTGGCCGGGTACAGTAGGGCCGGCTTGAATCCTCGCTCGTACAGCTTTGACATGATCACCTTGAACTCATTTCGCTGCTCCACAACCTCTGGAGGATAATCCTCAAACACCAGGATGGAATGGCCCCGGAATTTCAGCCTACCCCTCATGGTCCGGGCATGGCGGATGATCTTGTCCTTTACCTGAAACCTGAGGAGACGAATGATGACCGGTCTTGGTCGCTGGTTGGGTGGGGGTTTAGGTGCCAGGGCTCTGTGAGCCCGTTCACACTCCACAGGCGAATCAATGACCCCTCCAAAAACCTCCTCGAGCATCTTGGTGAAGAAAGCTGTCGGTTGGGGCCCCTCCACGGTTTCAGGTACGCCGATTACCCTGATGTTGTTGCGCCGGCTCCGAGACTCGAGGTCGACAGCTTTAGCTGCTAGTTTAGCATAGTCTGACTGGAGCTTGGTGATAGCTTCCTTAGCCGCCTTCAGGCGTATGTCTTGCGCGTCACCTTCACTCTCAAGAGTTTTGAGTTTCTCAGCGTGTTCTGTCACTGTAGTTATAACACGGTTCAGCTTGGTCTCGAGAGCTAAGAGACTTTGTTTGAAGTCCTCGGAGATGGCAGTTCGATGAGACTCAAGCAGGTGGGTGAGGGACGCCATGGTGATCGCCTCCGTGTTTGGGTCGGTCTGCACCGCTTTAGTTTTTGGCATGGTCGCAGCAGCTCAGTAGCAGGTCAGCAGGTTAGTGAATCTGCTACTTTGGTTAGGTTCGGTAAAGAGTTAGGTTACATATTGTTAGTTTAGAGTTGAGAAAACATTAGCAAGAGCGCGAGACACGAGCGGCGTACTTCGCTTGTTACCACATCACTTCCGGTTTTGTAATACACTGATTAGTATTAGTCTCCAATTGATCTGCTGAATTTCAATTTGCTCCTATTCTGAAGTGATGAATTCTTTCCACGATACCATCGATTTCCCACTTCAAATTAAAAGAGCACAGACAACAACATACGGTTAAATATGTTTATTTACTAAATAAATGCAGAATAAAGGATGTGAAATAATGATTCAAATATGTGACAACATTAACAGAAATTGTGAAATAAAATGAGGACAAGATATCTATCTCTCTATCTCTCTCTTGAGTGTGACTCTTGTCGTGTGAAATGTTTTGCCCACTTGGTTGAAGAAGAGCGGGGTCCCGGACTCTGGACTGTCTGAAGCAGCTTCGTCTCTGTGCAGGGAGGCGGCGGCGGTTTCAGAGCCTCTGGAGAGCGATGCCATCTCGGTTCACCTGAGGACAGCTCCTGGCCCAGCAGTGTTCTTGCTTGAGTGCGCTGGAGGTGGCCGGAGACAATCGGGTGCTATTTCTTCACGGCTTCTTGAGCAGTTAACTGCACCGACTTTATAATAATCACAAGTTCTGGTCAGAGTCTCTTTCGTGAGCTGGTTATTACGGAGCTCCGAACATATATCGATTAGGTTTCTTGTATAAAAATAACGGGGAAAGAAACGCCAGCCGAACGATCTGTCTTAGTTACTAAATACAAGAACAAAAATAGCTTCTTCTGGCTTACTGAATTGCAATACTTGACAATATAAAGAAATATAAAAAGAGGATTAATCTTGTTCTTGCTTCGGTTTCAAAATGGAGTTATTTTCAAAATAACGACGCATTGTTTGGGTTAGGCTCTTGAAGCAGTTCAAATGTCTGGAGAAAAAGTCTGGAGCCGCAAACAAAGCAAAGTACGGAGATTAGGTTTGAAAAATATAAATTACACGTGTGGCAGAAAAGATTAAGCAGGTACGGGTTACGAAAAAGAAGAGAAGAGAGCGAGCAACGTGGGGTTCGCTTCTTTTAATGTTTTGCTGAAGGCGGAACTGAGGGCGTACTGGCACATCACTTCCTCCGGTGACGTCACAGCTCATATTACGAAGTTATAACATATTACACCAGAATAATGGTTTAAAAGTATTTAAGATCGCGATTGTCTTACTCACAGAAATGCACCATGGTCTTTACACCAACATTTGTTATATGAAAACAATACAAAGAACATGACAGAAATTGTCTAATAGGAAAAAGGGAAGTTATTGGTTATAACAAGTCACACACACGAGTACATACGTTTTTAGCAGCACTGATGGCTTACAAACATTTCGAAAAGGGCTAGCTTAATTTTTGGTACAAGAATATATGTTGGAGGTAGGTGATCATGTTTATAAGCACAAATATAAAGTCAGTCTGTTCCAGAAACTCTCCTCTTAACTATACCCGGACTTACCACTAGGTGGAGCTGTGGCTCCATCACACTTTCAGAGATTAAATCTGAAATCACTAACTGTAGTTTCCTTGAACTCAGAAAACAGGGGAAACAAGTATGTTTGGGTTCTTATCCAGCTGATTAAGAGTATTTTGTCCTGCAAAGGATGAGATTACATTTTAGTACTTTTCAGCATTAAGACAGAAATTAAGGCTCTTCCTTTCTCCTGTTGGGAATGTAGAGACACTCTGGCTGGGTTGAGTGTCGTAATTCACACGTGTGGCACTTTGATGGCTCATGCCAGATGTGGAGGATATGACAAGCCTGGTATAACAGATTGGGACCTTGTTTTTCCAAAGTGAACAATATCCAGATGTTTAAGGAGACCTTTCTGAGTCTCGGATGTCCCGTGTCTGTTAACATAAACCCTATATAAGTCAAGTAAGGGGGAATTTAAGGTGACAAATGGTCATCTTCCCACTTTCAGCGATAATCCTTTGGGGTCTGGCAACCCCCCTTTTGTGAACTCGGCAGTCCCTTATCACAAGAAATGTTTATTGCCCAGCACATGGTGTCTCTTCAGCATCAGAGTGTGAATGGAGAGAGGGGGAGGGAGAGAGTCAGGCCATTAGGGTGTCAGAGAAAGTGGGTCAGAGGGAAATCTGTATGGACCTGAAGATCGCGTCTCCTGTGATATAATGATGTTTAAAAAGGACATGTTCCTACAAGGGACAAGCACCGTTTTCAAAAAAAAAAACATTCTTAAGAGAGTATTTTCACAAAATGTTATGCCGAAATCACTGTTTGAACGATTGCCATAATGAGTATTTGACAGAAATAGCGGCCATCTTGAAAAAATGGACAGCATGTTGAATTTTTGGGTGGCCAGCGCCTTTTTCCCAGAAAGTGACCCTTAGAGAGTATCTGTGCCAAATGTCATGCTTGTATACCAATTTGAACAATTCTCTTGAAATATGCCATTAATCTGCTCCACTAATACAAAAACATAAAATACAAAGTGGCAAACAAAGGCTGAGACCAACTAACCAACTAAGAAGAGAAGAGGAACAAACAACAGAAATATTCCACATGGTAAAACGGGGAGACACAGGAGGATTACACAGGGGGAACACAGGAGAAGCGACATGATAGGAGGACATGAAAAGTGACACACGACACATTAGGGCACAATTACAAAATAAAACAGGCAACCGTAAGCACAAAATCAGAATCTTGACAGTCATGTGATCTGAATACTCTGTTAGAACTTTTTCCAACCCTCTACAACATCATGTCTTAACTTTACAAATGGCCACGTTCCTCTTGCTTTTCTCACAGTCGCCAAGAGCACACAATTTTTGTTTTTGGTTGGGTCTCATAGATAAAGCAGTACTCACATCTGTCTGAGAAGGAAACTCAGATGCTATATTAACACATGAAAGATGAGAGTGGGTGGCGAAGGACAAAACTGTCTGATGAGGGAGGCAAATACAACTGAAATGACTATTATAAAATTATGACAGGAACGTGTGGAAAGCAAGTCTTTGACAAGTTAAGCGGTGACATTTTGAAAGGTGTGGTAATTCTCTTTTTTAATTAAAAGCAGCAGTCATCGCACTGCAGCTGAGACACCACGGTTTTAGTCCAGACAGGGACACTATTAGAATTCACAGTGTAATACAGGTACAATGGCTGCAGTGTTAACTTATTCAATAACAGGCTCAGCCTGAGCACTTAAAACACAGACTCAATCAGCTCATCTATCAGTCGGCTAGCACCAATCTAACCAGTTCAATCATTTAGTAAACCACTGAGTTATCTTTAAAAGGTCAGTCAATCAATCAACAGCAGCCTGGTCAATTTGCACATACTGGGTCAGGGCTAATAGTGACTGTCTCAAAGGGGCAAGAAAATAGGACTCTCATTCATCTTTGAATACGTACACAGACACACACAGACACACACACACAGTCTTGTTCTCATCAATTTTGACAAACCTTATCCTAGACCTTACCCTTACCCTTCAGTAAAACAGAGTCTTCACCCATAATATTTGATCATTTACAATATGAGGACTTGGTCCAATCTGGTTCTTGGAAGTAAATTAACCTCAACATCTCGGAAGACCTAGCCAACACTTTGGACATTGATATTCCTCATCCCAAACAACAAACATAAAAAATATCATTGGTCTCTCTGAGCCTCTCTCATGGGTAAAAAGTCTACCTCCCCTCTCTCGCGGTCTGATAATCCAACCGGCCTTGTGACCAATTACAACAACTCTCTCTCTCTCTTGGATTCTGCTCACAACATCGTACAGAAACGGCCCTTATCAAAGTCAGCAAAGGCCTCCTCCTCTCCCCTGACTCTGGCCACCTCAGTATTCCCAAACTAACTGCAGCTTTCTACATTATCAACCGCACCATTCCCCCCCCCATCTGAAATCTTCACTCAACATCATCGGCACTGCCCTCTCCTGGCTGAGGCTCACAAATGGTAAACAGTTCATTAATATTATCCAATACCATGTCCATGCAGTAAAGGAGGCTGAACTTTCAGTATCATAGTTCAAATACTGCTGTTCAAGTAACGCAGTTCTTTGACCCTAGTTTTTTAGCCACAGCGTTACCTATCATAGGAGGCTGCAGTTTCAGGTCTGCAGTTCCAGGACCCAAATACTACTTAGTATTCCATCAAAATACTGCTTTGCAATTAGCCTTGGCTGCTGAGTATTGCTAATTGCTGGGGGAAGTGAGTGTTTCAGACAATCTAACAAAATATTTAATCTGGAAGAGAATTATCCCCTTCCATTGCAGCTCCACTGAGCTTTTTAGTCTGTTTAGTTATTTTTTTGGTATGGTCGGTTCAGCTTCACTGCTCAGTAACGCAGTTTCAGGCAGCAATGGGCAGCTATTTTCAGAGAGGAAAGGCTCTAATAAACTTTGTGATACATACTCAGCATCAAACAACTGACAGGCTAAAGTTTCTGACTGCCGTTGTGAACTTTGTTGAGCATGTAGCAGCTAATAAGCTAATATTGACTAGAACACGGTCAAAAGGAAAGTGAATATTGGACTATTATTCATGATGTGGCCAGACAAATGACTCCAAATGAATACTAATGTTGCTTTGTGTCTCTTGGATTGGAATGCACCACTTTGCTAACATGTCATATAAGGATGTGATACAGTGGAGGAATGGGATTTGTTCTCAGCTTGCCCAACAGGGCCCATGAAAGCACCATACTCTACAGCCCACTTTTCTTAAGAAATGTTTAAAAATGTTTAGCCCAAAGGGTGCTTTTAAGCTGAGATGGAGAACAGAACATAATGATTTGCGTATTATGTGCCCAAGTTAAAATAGATTTTTGGCAGGGCCTGATGTCAGTAGACCCTGATGATTTTTCAATGCCAGATGTTCTCTGTAACAGCCATGCTGGAACTACATTTTGGCTCTGTATTTCTCACTGCTAAACATGAACACCCATGTTATATCAAGCACTGATCACATGCAGCACATTTTGCAGTGTAGAGAGGATGACTTTGGCCATGCCAAAGGTTTCTCAGAGTAGCTAGCTGACTTGAAAGTAGTGGAGGAGAATGGGATAACAATGACTGAGGAAACTGATGTTACATGTATTCTTTACTGCATTGCTGGTGATAACTTGTTTCAATGTTTCAGCAGATAATGTCAACATTTTAGGCTGCCGATGAACGTTCAGGTCAGTGTTTAATTATCTGAAACACTTCAGCATTTGCTCGTCGGGTTTACCCCGATGTCTTGATATCATTCAGGCATCCAATCTAATCTGTCAGACCGCCCGACTGAGGAAAGGATGAGAGCCGGGATAACAGCCATGCTGGATTTAAGGGTGCTCCTGGCTAATGTCCAGTCACAGGGAAATGACATGGACTAATGAGAGAGAGCTGGACTGCAGTGGTACTGGAATTGCCTGTGACTGGTGAAACACCCAGTTCTCACAGTTTTTCCAGCCACAGAAGCTTTTAACTCCTTTAGAGCAGTCGTTTTTCGTTTTGCTAGCCGCCCTCACAAGCGTCCCTGCACAGTGACTATTTCTGTCAACTCCCTCTTACCCTGAGATTCCACCAGATACGCGTGCAATGTGCTATGGCTCTGATCCGGTTTTGCTCCGCCGTCCACTGTCCGGCAACCCCCACCAGTTGCGTTTTGAGTCCACCATGGCATAATCAATTTCACTGTACTGCAAGTCCAGTGACTTAGAAATCAGGCTATCCAACCCCTGACTGGTAATTTCCAGTCACCGTGTCAAAGACTCTTGGAGTCTTCATGGTGTTGGTTTTGCCACAATACTGACTAACCAGAAGTTGGACCTTCCACATACATATTTATTAGGGGTGTCACAATTCCCAAAGTCCTTGATTCAATTAGATTTTCTAGTTTAAAGGAGAACTTTGGCCATTTTTAACCCATATCCCTGTTGATCGAGGTTACCAGGTGCTGTCATTCGGAAAAATAACGTGAACATTTGGCACAATATTTACCGAGCATCAGAACGGCAGCTAAAGCGAACCTATGGGGGCGGACATAACCGAAACTGAAACTTTCCCCTGCTTTAGCTGCCGTCCTGATATCTGGTCAATATTGTGCAAAAAATTCCCGTTATTTTTCCTATTGACAGCACTCGGTAACCTCGATCAACAGGGATATGAGTTAAAAACGGCCGAAGTTCTCCTTTAAGGTCAAAATTCGATGCGATTCTCAATCTTTTCTTTGGCTATGTCATTTTTAGACCAGTATAGTCTAGGATGATTTGTTTTATGCCATGATAACTCATTATTTTTTTAAAATTCTTATTTCAAAAGGTGTTCTACATGGTGTTGTGAGTGATATAATCTCTCATTATTTGTTAGCAATGCACATAACTAAGGCCTTAGTTTTCTAATTTAAATTGTTTATTAACAACAGAAGTGTAATAAACGCTGTATTAGAAACTAACCATAAACAGAAGAAGTCATTGTGCACTCTTCACAGCAGATGTCATTTAAGTTCACAACAAAACATCCGATATACAGTATATGCAGGTTGGTGAGGCGGTACCGGAGTGTCAATCCGCAGTCCGTGTGTGTGACATGTTGGGAGCCCCTGCTGATCAGTTTTCTGACAGATGAGGCCGCTATGTGGTTCTGCTACCAGCATACTGGTTATTGTTTTACTCATCATGGGATCAAAAATAACATGATTGGCCACACAAAGTTGACTCCGTCTCAACTTTTTGGGCAAACACTGCCGGCACCAAAATGGACTACCCTCATTCAAAATGAATGGGACAACCTGTGTTACTTGCATAACAATCCAATCTGAATTCACCTAACGCCCTATAACATGCTATGTGTATGTTGTTGTTTTTTTTCCCTCTTGACACACCTGCTAGATATGACACCGGGGGCGTGGCTAAATCCTTGATTCAACCTTAGATTTTGAAAGGATCGTGACTTGACTTCGACCAACTTACAATCGGATTGTTACACTGCTGATATTTAGTCTACAATCAACTAAAACCTCACATCCAGGTGATCTCCATTGGATTAAATTAACAGCCAATATTTACACAGTTATTGGCTGTTATAGCAGTAGAATTTGCTCACATACTGCACAGATAAAATATGAACAATATGAAATATGAACTTTATATTACTGAAAATCTATTTTTTGTGGGTAGAAAGGACACTTTAATGATGAAAGTCAACCATTTGCAAACATTGTGACACATGACATTCTCTTAGTATAGCCAAATTAATTTCTGGTGTTGGTTATGGAGATTGTGGAAAATTCTCTGGTTTGAATTTGCTCTGAAGTGTCAATCCATCTATCTCTGTACACTGTCTCCTGAACAGCAGTGTGTCCACAGAGAGCTTGACTCACAAATGTCAGATCTTTTGCCTCTCTGTGTTCCTCTTGGTTGTCTTTGGTACAAAGCACGGCAGCTGGGTTGTGAACCATGATGCTGTTTTCTTTTCACTGAGAAACAAAGATTGTGAAACCAGTTTTTTTTTTTTTTTTCCCCCGGACAGCAAATGTTGAGTTGACATAGCCAAGTAAATCTCACTGTTGTAAATGACATGGGACATTTGTTCTTGATCAGAGAATAAAAAGGCTGAGGGCTGCTCAGCCACAGACTCTCTAACAGTGTGCTCAGACATTTTATGGTTTATTCATGTATTTATTTTTTCGGGCATAGCAGTGACTCTGCTGTTTGGAGGGTGATGGAAACATCCATGAATGAAGCAGCGATTGAGCTGTCACTGGGCCTCATTTTTCACCTTGGCTTTAGTTTCAGTCTACCGCAATAACCTTAGCTGTCACTGCTGCATCACAAAGCACCTGCAGCGATTCATAATCATGTCATTTCCACCCTTTCCACACATTATGAGATAACAGCTCTTGTGACTGGCCAAAGTGATCCATTATGATGATGTCAATGTATAGACAATTTCACCCTTTTTGCATAATCATAAACAATCAGATTAAAAGAACAACACTACAACACTACAAATACTGATGTGAAAATTGGTCAACATGTTCTCACTCCTAACCCATTATACTTCCTGCTCCTTTCCAGGCATGTCAGTGCTTGTTAATGGAATATACTTTGTAACTTGCTTTTCATTTCATTATGTCTACTTGTCTGACTGATTGAACTGTTTTTGTTTTGTTTTCACATGTAAAAATAAATGTGCGTTCATTCATTAATTCAAATACAAATATGGTGCTGTAATCATTAAATACAGAAGCTTCTTCAAGCCTCTATCTATGATCCCTCACCTACCCTTCCAGCATCAAAGCTGCACACGAAGAGCCTTTTTGTGCCTGCTGTAAATCATATTACAGCAGAAAACAGAATCACTGCACGAGTGGTTACGTTGATGAAAATCAATCATCTAATTTCCACTGACTGTGGATGGCATTTCTTTCTGCAGTAGCCATAAAATATATTCTCTCTAAGACACATCCTTAGTAGTTTTATTCTTTGTTGGTGGCATCCACCATTCCCACATGGTATTCAAATCACACATGCACAGCAGATTTACAGAAAACAATGTATGCATGTGCTTTTGCCAAGTCAGTTTTGATTTGAATGATTGTGTCATTTAGAGTTTCTGTTATTTGTTGTGTACTAGCTACCAGCTGTTGCTTAGTTACTTTATTTGGCTTAATATGGTCCGTAGATGTAAATGTATCCATATTACACAAACCCTTTAAACCCTTAAATTGTACTAAACAGCTCAACAAACTAAAGACAAATCTATTAATTTTACCGTTACTGATAATAGACAAAATTATTCAATTGAGGCCTCTAGTATTATGATATATATTCCCACAAAAGCTGTACAAGACACATTTCTTTCCAACTTTCCACCCTGCACAACTTTCAGTACTTTCACTGATGATTGAAATCCTCATTGGAAATCCAGGTTTCAAGTTTCTTATAGGGGTAATAAAAAATGAGCTTTTGATTGTTATAACTGGCTGCTGCTGTGGTAAAACCCAACAGTGAAGCAGACTTGGGTGAATAGATGCTTTCGGGTTTGAAAAGCACTCGCTGATAATGTGACAACCCAAGAGGTTTTATAACCATCTGCTATGGGACTGGACCATTTCTCTCCAGCCAGTCTTCGTGCTGCCGACTGTTTCTCCTCTCCCTCCCATCCCTCTCTTTTAACTCACCTCACTGACTCTGTCTGTCTTTGCTTGAGGCCTCCAAAGTGTGGACTCCACTCATGTGAAATCAAGCTGAGACATTTACAAGAGCCGATTATTTTTGTCCCATCTGTCAGCAGTAAGAGTGTAGCCCTCTCGGATAATTTCAGTAAATGACTAGATACACTGTAGATGATCTGGTACAAAAAAAAAATGGTACAGTTGCATTTATAATGATAGGTTGAACTGCAATCAAAGCACAATTCAATTCAGCTGTGTCAGCTGGATTCAAAAGACCGAATCACTGTGACGTTGCAGAATGACACTCACTTCTGGGTGAACCACTTGATTTGAGTTTATTTCTTTTGTAATTTTAGGTTGCAACAGTAATGTTTAAATATGTACAATTAAACACGTTGGTCGGACCTATCCGACATTTTCATGTCTTGTGATACTTTGCTAGTCTTTGAGTCTTTGATGAAGCACATCTACTCAACAGTGACATCTCCCCTTTCAGTTGAACTGAAGCTGTCAATTCTTTTAAGTCTTTGACCCAACAGGTAAAGTAGATCTCCCACCTAAACATAGCGAAAGTGTTATCTAAGTGTCTGTCATTCCGTATGTCCTTTGTGAGAACCTTTAATCTGATTAACTTCACACTTGACAGGTTTGTTACTGAGGACCGGACAGGAAGTGCAGTGTCAGATTTGGTGCAATCTGTATACGGGACACGTTCAGTATTATTACATTTTGAATAAACAGTGAACACTGCTCTACCCGGCAGCAGAGGTGTGGCTTCAGCCCTCTGATGTCATGGCTCTGCCAACTGAAGCTGGGCTCACGCTACAGGACATCCAAGCTGATTTTGAAATTGGTTTGTGTCACACACAGAAGGACACAGCAATGCCAGATTTTCTTCTCTAATTTTAAACATGCACATACTTAAAGTTTTTAAAATAATGACCCATCACACACTACAAATAAGATCGTACCAGAAGGAGCAATGCACCACTTCACACAATCTCATGGGGAAGCAGACGTAAACAAAATTAGTTTGAGATTAGTGTGGCACAACAACTTGCTGCAGTAACTTTTTGTGGAGGATGAAAAATGGGTTTTCTGTTCTTCAGCAAGAACTGGTGTTGATATTTTAAGTTTCTGTCAACGGTAGTATGCTAGGTAACATTAGCCTCAAGGGCTACAAAGTTTACCATTGCTTGACAGCAGCTGCTCTGGGATGCCTCTCTCTTGGTCGTGGTGGATTTTGTATTTTCTCACGAACAGCAGTGTTTATATTTACATGGCAGTAAAGTAGTTTTAGCAGATAATGCTACTGTTCATTTCAAATCGAACTTCCTTGCTTCAGTGTCACCACGAAGGACCGCATGAGGCTGCACAGCAGACGATTTAAACCGCCCAGAACATCAATGGTGCCCAACTGCAGAGCATCAGTGTCATCAGTGAAGTGAGATGCCTGCAGATACAAAAGGATGCTAAAAGACAACACCCATCCAGCCACAGCTTGTTCACCCTGTTTTCATCTGGCAAAAGATACAGAAAAATCTGCTGCCATATGACCAGACTAAGGGTAAGGGTGTTGCCCAATGCGTGTGACCATGAAGATGGTACAGTGGGACAAAAAAGTATTTAGTCAGCCACCAATTGTGCAAGTTCTCCCACTTAAAAAGATGAGAGAGGCCTGTAATTTTCATCATAGGTACACTTCACTATGAGAGACAGAATGGGGGGAAAGAATCCAGGAAATCACATTGTAGGATTTTGAATGAATGAATTGGTAAATTCGTCTGTAAAATAAGTATTTGGTCACCTACAAACAAGCAAGATTTCTGGCTCTCACAGACCTGTAACTTGAGAGGCTCCTCTGTCCTCCACTCGTTACCTGTATTAATGGCACCTGTTTGAACTCGTTATCAGTATAAAAGACACCTGTCCACAACCTCAAACAGTCACACTCCAAACTCCACTATGGCCAAGACCAAAGAGCTGTCAAAGGACACCAGAAACAAAATTGTAGACCTGCACCAGGCTGGGAAGACTGAATCTGCAATAGGTAAGCAGCTTGGTGTGAAGAAATCAACTGTGGGAGCAATTATTAGAAAATGGAAGACATACAAGACCACTGATAATCTCCCTCAATCTGGGGCTCCACACAAGATCTCACCCCGTGGGGTCAAAATGATCACAAGAATGTTGAGCAAAAATCCAAGAACCACACGGGGGGACCTAGTGAATGACCTGCAGAGAGCTGGGACCAAAGTAACAAAGGCTACCATCAGTGACACACTACGCCGCCAGGGACTCAAATCCTGCAGTGCTAGACGTGTCCCCCTGCTTAAGCCAGTACATGTCCAGGCCTGTCTGAAGTTTGCTAGAGAGCATTTGGATGATCCAGAAGAGGACTGGGAGAATGTTATATGGTCAGATGAAACCAAAATGGAACTTTTTGGTAAAAACTCAACTTGTCGTGTTTGGAGGAGAAAGAATGCTGAGTTGCATCCAAAGAACACCATACCTACTGTGAAGCATGGGGGTGGAAACATCATGCTTTGGGGCTGTTTTTCTGCAACGGGACCAGGACGACTGATCTGTGTAAAGGAAAGAATGAATGGGGCCATGTATCGTGAGATTTTGAGTTAAAACCTCCTTCCATCAGCAAGAGCATTGAAGATGAAACGTGGCTGGGTCTTTCAGCATGACAATGATCCCAAACACACCGCCCGGGCAACGAAATAGTGGCTTCGTAAGAAGCATTTCAAGGTCCTGGAGTGGCCTAGCCAGTCTCCAGATCTCAACCCCATAGAAAATCTTTGGAGGAGTTGAACGTCCGTGTTGCCCAGCGACAGCCCCAAAACATCACTGCTCTAGAGCAGATCTGCATGGAGGAATGGGCCAAAATACCAGCAACAGTGTGTGAAAACCTTGTGAAGACTTACAGAAAACATTTGACCTCTGTCATTGCCATCAAAGGGTATATAACAAAGTATTGAGATGAACTTTTGTTATTGACCAAATACTTATTTTCCACCATAATTTGCAAATAAATTCTTTAAAAATCAGACAGTGATTTTCTGGATTTTTTTTTTTTTTTTTTTTTTTTTTTTTTCTCTCATTTTGTCTCTCATAGTTGAGGTATACCTATGATGAAAATTACAGGCCTCTCATCTTTTTAAGTGGGAGAACTTTCACAATTGGTGGCTGACTAAATACTTTTTTGCTCCACTGTATATGTGTACAAATACGATGACTGCACGTATGCAGTGTAAAGACTACAGTTACGGTTACATTGTCCCATAAATTGCATCATGTTATATGAAGTGTATTGTTGCTTAAGTGCGGGATCTTATTCAGAAAGGATGCTTGCATGTTTCTTGTGTGTTTTTGCTGTTCTCTGCGTGGATGACTCTCTCATTTCAACACAGTGGTGGCATTGTAGTTTGGTAACATTACCTTGAGCCCAGGTACATCATGACGTGTCCTGATGAGCTAAAAGTCGAGATGGCTTGATTAGACAAGCTAACAATAGCTCTGACAAGTGGCTGCTCCATCTGGTAAATGTCAGATGGCCTTGCTGGGGGGTTGACTCAGTGCGCCGGAGCTCATTGTAGTCAATGCGGAGATGGATTTAATGGAAAGCCCCTCTTGCATTTCATGTCACTTGCGTCGCTTTCTTTCTTAATAACAAGTAGGTTAATGGTTAATTGTGAAAGGCGATGGTCGTTGGCTTGTCTAAAGCAAAACTAATCACAACTGATATCCTTACCAAGATAACCTTGGCTAGCAAGGGAGGGTAGTGACACAAACACAGACTCTTAAGGCACATGAGCATACAGAGACAGGTTTTTTTCAACTGTATTGACTTGAAAGAACATTCATACAGCATTTGTCACGGTTTGCAGGTTTGTATAAGGCCTTCTGTAGTTGTTTACTGAGGCGAAAGATTGCTCAAAGATCACTGCAGAGGAGACATTTTGACAGTAACATCACTCCAGTCACAGCTGCACCCAACCTTTTCACCCAGGATCTCACATCTCAAGGCAGCGTGAACTGGCAGAGGAGTGTTTTCAGTGTGTCCACCCTCGGTGTGCCACACTCTGCTCGTAATATGAGACCCACAGTGAGCCTTTAAACCATCTGCTCTGAGACCTGATCATCTAAACGCTAGGCCAACCCTGTTAAAAGGTTGGCTGAAGGCTCCTTTCTCCCTCTGTGTCCTTTTTCTTCCCACCCCTCCCTCCCTCCCTCCCTCCCTCCTCTATCCCTCGCTACTTGTTTCTCTGCCCATCCATCCTTCACTTTCCCCTCCTCGTCCTCTCCTGTCTAACCCTCCCCATTTCCCCAGTCTGTCTGTCTCTTCTGCTGCCCTCACCCTCTTTATGTCTCCCTCTTCCCCTGAGGTGGAACTACCAATTATGATAAAATGAACCATGACATCCTGGGCATCTGCTGAAGAGTGGACTCTATTGAGGGGATTCATTCTGTTGTCTGCTGAAATACAGAGAGAGAGCAGTGGAATGACAAATGACCAAGGACCGGGTCAGGATGACTCCTCATAGTCGCCAGAGTGAGAGACAGATATGGAAATATCAGAAATATACAGTATGCTGCTGTCAAAACAGTGCTATATTATGTACTGATATGGCAAATGCCAGTAGCAGAGAAGAAATGTTATATTTCCTCAAACACTGATTACAATAGATTTGATTTAAACTATTTCAGCTAAAGACTGTATTCGCACGGCAGCCATTTTTTTCTGATGTCACAATCAGGGTGGGGTGATCTGATGTACAGCTAGTGTCATTATCATTTCGCCACTTTCTGAGGGATTAGCGACTGGAAAGACAATGGATAGAGAAAACCCAAAAGAACATCAGGCCATATAAACTAACATGTTTTATAACTCCTTAACTTTTGTTAGGCAACATCTAACATTAGAATTCAACCATTTACCTCCTGGCTTACATTACCATACAGTAAAAACAACATGTTGCTTTTCATTGTTTTTGAATGTAGACTACAGTATGAAACGGAGGCAGGGAGATATCTCCAGTTACTTCACAAAGAAGACAATTAGCAGGCAGAGTGCAGGTGACCAGCAGGAGTGTGAGAGTAATCAAGCTGAATGCAGCCAAGCAGCTAACGTAGGCCAAAATGTCCAGGGCCAGACCAACCCTCATGGACCTCCAGTTGAAAATGCAGGTATTAGGGAAATGCTTTAAAATGAGTAATGTGGTGTTCTGCACAATTTTACAGTTATTCAGTGAATGAAGCGATTTAAATACCTCCTTTTAACCACAGTACTAAACTGGTACTATGCACTAAAAATTGTATATTTAAATATTTGCAATTCATGCTATATTATTTTTTTAAATAATGTACACTTAATTAAAAATAAATTAAATCATGTATGTACAGTTAAAAATAGATTTATTGAAGTGTTGACTGTGTCAATCAATACTTTCAGATGCACAAAAGGAGAGTACTGACCCTGGTGATGATGATGCTGAGTCAGATGACAGCTACAGCAGTTTCAGCAGCTCCAGCACCAACAGGAACCTCCTAGTTCATCCTACTTTTGCCACACCGAAAGGTCTCCCAGGTAGAGGTAGAATATTTATTAAAAATGTTATTAACCTTTCACCAGCAATATGTGAATTACTTGTTTGTATTACTTGCCTGCTGAAATGTAGTTGTCCTTTAATATATTTAAAAGGTAAAGCTTGACAATCTAAATGTTACTTTGGAGTTGTCATTACTTAATGATCAAACTCAACTTTTAAAAAGTTAAATAAAATGTTAAACATCTTTAAAAATGACCTTAATTCCTCTTCCTCATTAAAAAAATTCCAGAATCTACATGTATGCATATATTTTTCAGACACTGGCTGTGGGAACAAGAACAAAAGCATATAAAAGTATGAGTATTTATTTCCACAGACTAATTTTGGATTTATTTTCAGTATTTCCAGACATTTCTCAAACCAGAGCTGCAGGCCCTGCACAACCTATCTTGAATAAATTCCCTCGCACTCAGCATGGAAAGGGTAGGACCAGAGCCTTCGGCACTTTCTGGTAAAACGCCTATATCTGGGCTGAATACTCTCAGTGCCAAGACAGTGCTTTTTGTTTTGCATGCAGACATTTTTCACTGCCCTCTGTTTTGTTACCCCCCCCCCAAAAATGATCCTAAAATGCTTTGTGGATCTTTGGCTTCATCACAACGCATTTTTATGGTACATGCAGTACCTTTGATAAATTACTACGACAAAACATGATGAGTGCAGATTTAACCAAGGACACCACATTTCCCAAACCTTCACCAAGCGCACTTAAATTACCCAAACACAACTACAAAATGTTAAACATGCTCCATTTTCCAAAGATGGATATTTTAAGAAATAGGGAATATTCTCTTCTATTTTTGGTATTTACTTTTTCATGACCTGTCTGCACATGCATTCAATACAATATGTATTCCTCATTGTATATGACTGCATTTTTTCAGAAAAGAGTTGAATATCCAAATGTGCACAGTGAAAAAATGTAAAATCATGTGGTCGTTTGTATGTTGTCATGTGTTGCTGAAGACGTAAACATATCGAGTCACATGAGCCTTTAGGAAGATGTCAGATGCTCCATGTTTCACTACACGCTGTAGATACCATCTCAGCATAATACGCATTACTGTTGATGAATAAATAACAATTAATTAAACAATGATTAATTTTGTCTCCTAGCACCCCTCTGTAATATCACTGGAGCAAAATAAGACCTGAATATTCTCATTAATTGCTTTCATTCCAATACATAAAATGTGCGGGATATATTCCATGCATGTAAAGTTATACTATTTCATAATATATGACAGAATTAAACTACAGCTTCTACCAGTCTATTGTAAAAGCATAGCCATTGCAGTTTGAGTTTCATGCATTTTATTATTCTGTCCCTGTCTCTGAGAGGCTGGCACTCTCATCATTTTTCTGTCTTATAAATAACCCAACTCACTCCTGAAAGAACTTAATTCTTTTATCGTTCCCACTGAATCGAGATCTGATGTCATTTATCTTCCCATCTCACTTCAACGTCATCATTGTTTGTCATATTGATGTTTTTATTTTATTAATTTACTCATCCCTTGTGAAAAGAATATTTATATCCACCCGTTGGGATTTCACTGGCCTGCCTCCATATTTAACTTTTCTTCATTCATACACAGACAGTATCAAACTGAACACAATCATTCGTCTGATAGCTTTTCGAAGATACGGAGCGTGCAATGAATCTTGACAAAGAGGACTGGATGTTCAAGAGCAGAGTATTTTTCTCTAGCTCTGCTGAAGTTATACACAGCACTGTACATCATTAAATGAATTTACATTTTTGATATCAAGTACAATATAAAAAAACAAAGTCACTGGCTCTGTAGCATGTGGTGGGGAGCAGTATAACACTAAAGTAAACCTAACATGCTGCCAATACAGGTGCAACCTCTTTTTGTGTGCATAGTCAACCAAAATGTAGTCAGCAATCTTGAATACTTAATTTTTCGACGCCTGTATGGGTCTCTTCCACAGAGAGTCCTCAGAAATGCTAAGGGAGGCCTTTTTGTTCCTCGGCATCAGTGGACATTTAGTTGCCAAACAGCAAGTTAGGTGTCATCACTGGAGTCCCTAACCCTAAAGCATTAGTCCCACCTTTAAGCAAATTTCCAAATTTGTTCTCAAGTGTGGAACAGACTCATTGATGTCTATTGTGACTGATGGGGTACAAACACTCAGTAGAACTGGAAATCTTTACAACTGCAGTTGCAGTTGGTATTTTCTGCCCTGGAGCCTCAACAGACGGCATTATGCATTTTACTTAGAACGTTCCATTGCAGTTTTTCAAGTTGTCTGAAATGAAGCATTACCTGGACAAGTGAGACAAAGATGAGCCACTTTCAGTTGTGTCCAGGGGCCAAAATCTAAAGACAACCATCGTTAGTTATACACTTTTGTTTTGTACCGTTAGATCGTCTAATTTGGGCTTAAATCCACGCCATCTGCTATAAAACATAAGTGCGGGGAAGTATTTTGGCAAGCTTGCCAAATAAAATGTCAAACCACTCAATTAGGTTTGTGTTTGCAAACATGAAAAACTAACTAACCTATGTTGCAAGGATGTTGCATGGGACCCACACTCCTCCCCCGGCTTTTACTTCAAGTTTCCAAGGCTTCAATTCCGAGTGCAGAGACACAGCTCAGCTAAAACATCATGTTCCTCTGATTAATACTGTCAAGCCGGGTAAAAGGGGGAAAGCTAAAAGGCTAAGGAGATAGGAGGTGGACCCAAACGTAGTTACTCACGGGAGGCAAGGATATGGGGAAACAAAAGGCGAGCTTTTATTTAAACAAAGCTGAAGAACAAAAGGGAGCAAGACCAAAACTAGACTAAACGGGACAAAAGCAAAGTAGCAAACAAGACAGCTAAACAAAGTGCAAACCAAAAGACAAAGTACAAATCAAAAATGCAGAATGCAAGAATCAAAGTCCAAAAAAAACACATACCATGGGGAGACTGGAAGAACATGAACAGGAACATGAACGAAGGCGAAGGCAGGCAGAGGCAAACAGATGGAATGACCGGACAAGGAGTGCAGGGAAGACACAGACACTAATGACAAGACGAGGAACAGGTGAGGTGGACCAACAGGTGAGATAACGAGGGGAAGGCATGAAGGGGAACAATACTTACAGACAGAGGGAGACAGAGGGAAGAACATAGGAGACACTTAAAGGACAAGCGACACAAGAGGGCATGGGAAGCAAAACACAAGACACAAAACAAATGACATGAATCAAGAGTCATGACAAATACTCAATCACAATCATTTCCCTGCATCTCTCCATCAACCATTTCATTCAATTTGGCTTTTTCCATTGATCTCTCTGGCTTTTCTGCACAACATCAAAGCATAAATGAGCAAGTGTTCTCCATGGGTTTTGTCAAAGTGGAACACACAAGAGGTAATCATCTTGTCAAATTCAGGGGGTTGCCTAGTGATGGTTGTCTCTTGAGCTATGCCTAACCTTCACATGTTACAGTGTTATATAGTTTTATACGTAGGCTTGTGAGAATGACCACAATTCCGGCTGGATCATACAGCAAAGAATGATCCACAGGCAGGTTTGAGGTGGGTCACAGATGTGGTTCTTTATTCACCCATCTCAGCAAAGAGCACAGAGACACCAGTACAACGACAACCAGGTTGTAAAATTGCGCCTATTTATAGGGTGTCACAGCTATTGACCCTGGATTCATTTACATCAACTTACAAAGAAAATACACACATCCACTTCATATTACATTTGCTAAAATACAATACATACATGCCCTCCGGCACTACACTGAACAAAATTATAAATGCAACAGCTTTGTTTTTGCTCCCATTTTTCATGAGCTGAACTCAAAGATCTAAAACTTTTTTCTATATACACAAAAGATCCATTTCTCTCAAGCATTGTTCACAAATCTTTCTAAATCTGTGTTAGTGAGCACTTCTCCTTTGCTGAGATAATCCATCCCAACTCATAGGTGTGACATATCAAGATGCTGATTAGACATCATGTTATTGCACAGGTGTATGTTAGGCTGGCCACAATAAAAGGCCACTCTGAAATGTTCATTTTTGCTTTATTGGGGGGGGGGGGTCAGAAAACCAGTCAGTATCTGGTCTGACCACCATTTGCCTCACATGTTCTTCACATAGAGTTGATCAGGTTGTTGATTGTGGCCTGTGTGTCACATGGGTAAGGTAGTAATTTTATTGTGTGCATTTTAAGCTCTCAGTGTTTTTAACTTGTAACATTTCTGATTTTAGTGTGGAATTTTATCTGTGTGTTTTAACTGCATGTATTGTACACTGGGAGTGTGTTGTGCTTTTATTTTGAAAACCTTATCTCGGTTGTGACACCCTTCAGCACAATCACCGCACCTGGCACCTGAGAGAGTGAGATAGGCGGGACTATAAAAGGATCCAGAGAAAGCAGGAAGTGGGCAGAGACAGGACGGATGGAGCGGGCGAAGGAGCAGGAAGTTGTGATTTAATACAGGGAGAGCACCGACCACGGGACCCACGCCAGAGCCACCAGTGGAGGGAGAAGCCAATGCAGTGGCTGCCGTCTTGCCCTCCGATGGCTCGAGGCCAGTGCCAGCCGAGGACGACGGTGCGGGACAGAGAGGCTAGGTGGCTGGTTGACGGGGGTCCCGTGGAGAGGCGGGCTGAGTGACGTGTTGCCCTTCTACCTCGGGGCTAGTGCCAGCAGGGGACGACGGTGCAGAGCCAGGAGATCGCAGACCGAACGGGGGACGTGTTAGCGCCCCTTCCCCGGCTTCAGAGCCACCCCTGCCGACGGGTTGTACTTGTGCTACCTTCCTCCCACATATAAGACCCTGAACTGTTTTATTGGACTGGTTTTATGGCCCCTTAGTTTTAGTTTCCCTCATTTTAGCCTTTTAGTGCCCTTTTACCAGCCCCCAGATCTTATCATGTTTTGTGGACTTTTACCTGTGGTTTTAACCTGATTTTATTCTGTGAATAAATATCAGTGTTTATCCTGTTAAAGTATCTGTTGTTTCTTGGTTTTAGCAATTGCTCTTGCGCCTGATTTTAAACTACTATATCAGTTTTAATACATCTTTAATACATTAATACATTATCATGAGGTGATGGTCGTGGATGAATGGCACAACAATGGGCCTCAGGATCTCGTCATGGTATCTCTGTGCATTCAAATTGTCATCAATAAAATGCACCTGTGTTCATTGTCCATAACATACGCCTGCCCCTACTATAACTCCACCGCCACCATGGGCCACTTTATCCACAACGTTGACATCAGCAAACCAGTGTTGTTTTTGGCAGCTATTTTAGATTAAGTCTTAGTCTTTTGGACTAAAATGCTTTGTAGTTTCAGTCAAATTTTAGTCATTTTTATATGTGATAGTTTTAGTCCAGTTCTAGTCGACGAAAACTCAAACAGGTTATAGTCTAGTTTTAGTCAGTTTTAGTTAGTTTAGTTCTTTCAACAAATTAATAGTTCTTTTAACAAATTAATTTAGGTCAGTGAGTACATAAGATCTACCAGCTCAAAATGTGTTGCAATGTGTTGAAATTGCAGATCTGCTATTTTCACAACTTATGTGTGACACTCTTGTATGATGAAGTAGAGCATCAATTCATGAAAAAAACGGAATATGTTGGAAAAAAGGTTGAAAAGTTGAAATATGGAGATAAAAGGTTTCTGTCCAACAGCACTCTCCAATACTTATGGATTGTATTTAAAATACGTCCAGGTATCTGGGGGTGGGCGTAAACATGCAATGTGACGTGAAGTGAACAGTGACAACGAATTTGTCTTCAAAATAAGAGCTTTACATTGCCCCCGATTGGAGTTTAGAACTGGGTTCTTAGCGGGGGGCTTTTAATTTTAAAGTAGCAACCGTTCCTAGCTTGCTGCTACAACAACAAGCGGACAACGAAGACAGCAGAAATGTCATGCATTTTGAACGTCTGACAGACCACCCACTAACGTTTACGTCCATCCTCGTCTCGTTAACGAAAACTCACACACGTCTCGTCATGTTTTAGTCATCAAAGAGCCATGTTTATCTCGTCACCGTCTCGTTATCATCATGAAAAAAATGGCCGTCAATTAAATAATTTCGTCATTGTCATCGTTGACAAAAACAACACTGCAAGCAAACCGCTCACCCACACGACGCCACACACAATGTCTGCCATCTGCCCTGAACAGTGAAAACAGGGATTCATCTGTGAAGAGAACAACTCTCCAATGTGCCAGATGCCATCGAATGTGAGCATTTGCCCACTCAAGTCGGTTATGACAATGAACCCGTGTGAGGTCGAGACCCTGATGAGGACGATGAGCATGCAGATGAGCTTCCCTGAGACGGTTTCTGACAGTTTGTGCAGAAATTCTTTGGTTATGCAATCCCATTGTTGCAGCAGCTGTCCGGGTGGCTGGTCTCAGACAATCTTAGAGGTGAACATGCTGGATGTGGAGGTCCTGGCTGGTGTGGTTACACGTGGTCCGCGTTTGTGAGGACGGTTGGATGTGCTGCCAAACTGTCTGAAATGCCTTTGGAGACGGCTTATGGTAGAGAAATTAACATTCAATTCACGGAAAACATTCCTGCAGTCAGCATGCCAATAGCACGCTCCCTCAAAACTCAGTCCAAAGTGGGTGGTGCCATGTGTGCAAAACCAGGTGATGATGTGCTACAAACAAACAAGTTAATCTCTGGACTAGGAGCAAAATGAAACCATTGTAGTGTAACATAAATGGACCCGAGTGGAGTACCCGAGTAAAATCTAATCTGCTGAAAGTTTTTGATAGATCTAAGGGCTCTATCATCATAATATTATCATACATCTTTTTTGGATGTTAACATGTTGTTGTGGATGTCTGATGCATATCATTTTAAAATGCCAAGGAAGCATCATAGTTTGGAGAATATATCCTCTTTTTGTGCAGTCTTAGAAAAGGAGACGGCCGACTGCAAGAAGAGGCCTCCGCTGCCAGTTTAACTTACACAATCCCCCAGATATCATGCACAGGGCCTGTGGAGATGTGAGTGTGTGTGTCCCAAAGCCCTATATAGGAATGTAAAGCAGTGTTAATAGATTGCACAGGGAGCAGGGTGGCTCCCATTCATCAAACACCTTTTCTCATTAAGTATTAAAGGCAGGCCAATAGAGGCTGAGGGAAGGATCGATCCAACGAGCCAGGGATCTTTAACCTAGATTGTTAGCTGCTGGCTCAACTGGGGAGACAGTGTTAACCCCCCCACTCACACGTATACACACACACACAGTACACAGACTCATGGACATACAGAGGAATATAGAAACATCAGCGCACAAACATAGACAAGAGGAAGGAAGATACACATGTCTGTGTATAACACACACAGCCACACACATTTAGAGTATGTAGAGAGGCCATTATTAGCAAGAGCAGGCAGATATTCATAAATATTATATAAAATAAATATACATATATAATAATCCCTCTTCGAGCCCTTGGTTTGTCTCAAGCTTCTTGTGTTCCGTCTTCGAGATGTTGCTGTTACTTCTTCTACCGTTTTTGATTGGGGTCTGCTTGTGAGGAAGTCCAATATCCAGTTACTGAGTGTTTAGTTTCCCAGAGAGTACGGACTGGTAGTCACACCTCCTCTACCTTAGCACTCAACAATGGAGCCCCCCAGGGCTGTGTGCTCAGCCCCCTCCTGTTCACACTGTACACCCATGACTGCACTGAGAGTTAAAATAAACAATCTTGCAGAGAGAGGACAGAGAACAATCTTCTGCTCAATGTCAGCAAAACCAAGCAGCTGTTTTAGAAAAAAATGGAGGTAAAGACACGCCATCCTGTCCACATCAGGGGAGCTGAGGTGGAGCAGGTGAACAGTTATTGGTCACTTGGAATAAACGTCACTGAAAACCTATCTCGGCCAACTAAATAATTTAACTAGCCTACTCAACCACAGTAGAAGCACAAAAATTAAGTAGAAATTATTAAATGAACACAAGTCGAAGCAAGTCAACAACAGCAGTCAGGCATGACGCCCCGCATATGAAATAGTCCCAGTGGGATATGAAATCACGCAGAGGATGGAGCAAAACAGTGGTGCACATGCCAGGTAACAAAGACATGCCCAGTGGAATAAAGGAGTAAGCCTTCGCCAAATTTGCTACAATAATATGCAGATCAGGAGGCCTCACCGATCCTCAGTCTGCCCCGCCATGTAAGGTGCCCTGACTACAACTCTGTATAAAGCCATATTAGCAGCCGAACGGAACTCTATCACCTGTACTCTTTCTGATACATACACACACACACACACACACACACACCCCCCCACACACACACACACACACACAGCTGATGGAGGTGATTTGTTGTCCTGACAATGTCTCTCCTCCAGGCTTTAACAAAGTAACTTCTGCTCCACTTTTGTTTTCCACATTTTCTACAGTTTTTCTACCTGCTGCTGTTTGTAAGCTCTTTTCTATTCTACTCGGCTCTATTCGGTTTCGTTTGTTTAATTGTGTATAAATATTTTATAGATGTACTGCAGACGGCTCTTTTTGTATTCTGTTCTTTTCTCCTCGTTGCCTGTTTAACTATAATTTCCTTGTATCTCCTCCAATTTCCCTCCTTAAGTTCCTTGTCAGAAACAGTTCCCCACAGGATAATTCTGCCTATTTTCTTTCCCAGGCCTTATTTTCCCCACTAGCTGCCATGACGATGATTGATTTTGTTCAGAATTGCATCACTTGCCACCCTGGGAAGCTTTGTGGCATTAGTTGATTTGAAACACAACACAAAGCTAACTCCATAAAAGTTTCAAACACATCCGTTCAGTATACAGCGATAACACTCTTTTTGCAGTGAGACCAATTTGCATCCAATTTTTCATCTGACTGGAAATGTGTCTATAGTGGTCATAAATATGGAATTCTAACTAGTTTGAGTTGCATCACTCCAGAACTCTTCAGGTTGTGTTCAGTGCACATTGGATAAAAGTAACAAAATTTCAGCTGGGAGAAGCCTTTTTACATCAGCCTCTAGTGGTGTCTACATGACAAATACTGTATATCTCATGCAGGCTTGACATGTTCAAGGAGATTCCTATTTATAATTCCATACCAGGCTCACATCGCCACGCATTCCATAGTCTGCAAGTCGATCCTGCCCTACAGCCAACCCCTTTCTTCATATCATATCCTAGATCCCCAGAATACCACACCTAATCCCCATCCTCTCATTGCCCCTGCCATTTACATACCAGCCCCCTGATATTCTGCTTTTTTTCCGACAAGTAATTAGCTGGTAATTTCTTTAACATATTTTTTCTGCTTCACTTCTGCTGATCATGATGTTTTAATATCCAACTAGTTTCTGTCTTCCCCTCAGCAGGCTCTAAATTGAACTGAGTTGTTGCAGCTTAATTTCAACCTATGGCTAACACTGGCTGACTCAAGGATCTCATATATGTTTTTTCTTCCACCTACTTGCCACGGAATTTGAAGACCTGTAAAATGAAGTGTTACCGTTTAATAAGGGTGTGCGCTTTTAACCAAATATGTTGTTCTGATTATTTTATTGCAGGGCTTTTTACAATGTATTTATTGCACTTTTTAGTTGTATGAGTGTGGACAAACAGTCTAAGCAGAAGACTGCTGCTTGAACTCACTGTGGCCACTGTGAGCATCTGGGGATGTCTTTGGACCTGACCAACACCCCTGCTGTCTTTGAGGCCCTAGTGAACAATGTCCCCAAGGAGCGACGCTCAATAAGTTACATCGAAAGAAACTTTATTGTTGTGTATGAAGACGACACCACCACCATCGGCTGCATTACAAAACAGCAATGAGAGTTACACGGAGAGGGGCTCATTGAACAATCTTTAGCTCAACATCAACAAAACCAAGGAGCTGATTGTTGATTTTAGAAAGGAGGTTGAGATACACAAGACCCTGTATACATCAGTGGAGCTGAGTTGGAGCAAGTGAAGTGCTTCAGGTTCCAGGAATCCATGGTCATCGCACATCATCACCAGGGTTAAAAAAGTACAGAAAAGGCTCTGCTCCTGCAGAAAACTTAAAAAGACTGAGCTCAGAGTGAAAACTCATGTTGCCCTTTTTTTTAGCAGCATCCTGACTGGAAGCATCGTTGGCATGGTTCGAGCACACGAAGGCTCTGCAGATTTTGTTCTACAACCCTGGTGTTGTAGTGTGAGCTTCTCTCTGCCCAGACATCATCTTTTATCTTTCTCAGATCCATTCAACTCATGCATCTATTAAAAATTCATTTTATGGGCCTTAGACTCTTGTAACTGATCTTAATCACCTCCTGAATCTTTCAATAGTCTCTAATTGTGCTTTGCAGCTTGATAATTGCAATGGAAGCAGAGCTGAAGTTGTACAGTAATGTCTCCTCAAAAAAACAATGGAAACAACTTTCAACAACCCCAAATATCTGAGATCTACTGAGTTTTGGCATTAATATGACAATGTGAAAGATGTTTACAAACTTTCTGTAGACATCTCGCTACTTTTCTTCCCTGTGAAAACATGTCACTGCTTGACTCCATTATAAAAGCCATGAGAACAAGCTGACTACAGCTGCTGCTCTCTGTGAAGGAGCAAACAAAGCTTTTACAGCCACCTTTCAAGCCGGAAAGGGGTGACACACAAGACAGGCTTTGAATAGCACTTTAGTTTACGCACGTGTTGCGTCAGTCAGATGCAATCAATATGCAGGATTTATTTTCCAAAATCTTCAAAAGCTGCCATTTTAAGCTGCTGCGAATCAATACCATGTTGATAGAGTCATCTCTCGATATTTAGTTCATGCTAAATTGTTCACACGGGGCTTCTTCTGGAAACAAATGGTTGATTTTGGCACCGACCACAAACATGATCCAACATGTACCGTGTGTTGTTCAACCTTCGTAAGCATTGAAAGCAACAAGTCAATGGAAGTGCTTCCAATTGCGTAGAGGATGAGAGGGAATTAAACTGGTGCTGATTTAAAGTTGATACCTGCAGCCATAGAGGGGCATAAAAAACCTCATTATTGCCAGTCTGAGTCCTGACATCTCTGGAGAGTGTGTAGATGTGCCTGGGGGCAGTGGGAGCCGAGGTAAGTCAATTCCAATTCAAAGTTATTAAGGTTAGACAAAGTCATTCAGTTGTTGATGAGTTTTAGGTACCTTTTAAGTGCCGCTCAAAGTGTTTGTTTAACGTCCTGATTCAACTGGGAATTTCTTTGTAACCAAGAGTGTCTGACACTGTTTCGTTCCGTGTTCCCCGTGACTTCATAGCCCACTGGGAGTGTTTCAGAAGAAGAGCATCATGCGTTGCTTGACTTGCTGACTCACTCAAAGTGTGTTTATGTCATCATTTCTTTGATTGAGCAGGCTACATAGTTATTTGTCTGTGCTAAGCGTTTATTGTTAATTTTTTCCGACCAAGTCGCCAGAGTGTTTTATTTTGAAAATTGACCCGGAGCACGATGCTTTTCCGCTGTCTGAGTTCCTGTCTGGCTCTAGTCTGTGTATATTGATGCAGCTGCGGTCTGCTTCCGCCAGAAATAGAGTCAGTATGGCTTCAACGGAGCAGAGTGGAAGAGCCACTTCATGTGGTCGCTGAAACACGCCATGGAGCAGCCGGTGGAATCGCAAGCCTCATCTGGAACGGCTGTCATCAACTCCGGTGACCATATTGCAACCATGATGGGCCCGGTGGAAATTGGGTGTAAGAGCTGCTGAGAAATTTTCCACATCCAAACATCGCTTAATCAAAGTTAGTTTCATGACATTCTGGAGTCCTGTCAGTGACCTGGATGTTTTCAGCCACATTGTTGCTGTCACTCAGAGCTGTTCTCATGCATACACATAATGTTTGGCAGAATGGGAATTGGAAAACCTCACATTATTCCGTTTAGGAATATCCATACACCTTGAAACATCAGTACAGCAGGTTTTGGTGTTGGAGGCAAGGATGCTGAAGTGGCCGACAGAATGACCGGCCCACCAAGATATATCCCCCGGTGCTCCCAATGGCAAATCCAACTATACATGTTGGTGTATGCATCCTTGGATAGGTCAACTTTTGGTGTGTCCCCTTAAGCTCTGACAGAGATAAGCAGGCAGATGAGAACTGGAAGTTAGGCATCACATAGTGCCCATTGATCATATAGTGTATGTAGGGCAATATAAATCACAGAGAGAACCTGATGCTGAGAGAACAGGAAAAGAGTACCATCAGCTTGTGACAAGTGCCGGTGCGCAAGAAAAAGTCATGGTACGCCAAAGAGTAAAAATGCTGGTTCTTCACACCAGTATTTCACTTCAAGCACTGGGCTGGTCTGAACTCCCTCCAGAGGTCTGTCTGACAGGATGATAATTGCCCCAACATCTTTAATTTAAAATCTCTAAACTCTCCAAAATACCTCTGAGTGTTCTTTAGCAACAGAGAAGCCCTTCAAGTTGCATCATGTTGCAGGAAGTGTTATAATTAGGAAATACATATTGATAATAAACAGACACAACATGTTACAAATACCAGTGCAATACACCTATCAATCACAGTATAAAAAAAGTAGGGGGCAAACATAAATGTACTTATTTATTAACTGAAGGTGTCTATTATGCCTGATTTTAGCAAATCAAGTCAAATCAACTTTATTTATATAGCACCTTTCATACGTAAAAATGCAACCCAAAGTGCTTTACATTAAAATAAAATAAAATAAAACAAACCCCCTTAACATCCCCGCTCCCCGCACCCTCATTCATGTAACACAAACACACACACACACACACACACACACACACACACACACATGCACACACACCCTTGAGCATACTACACTGATACGTACACCCCACCCCCCCACCAGATAAAGTGGAATATGGCGGAGCACTGATAGATCAAGTGAGGAAACACCATCGTATGGGAGCCATCCCACCGAGAGCTGTCCAAGCCCACGTCCACAGGGGACGCCACCACAGAGACCGCCCCGACCCAGACAGATAGGGGCCCATACCACAGCCGTAAGGCCGTGGGGCAGGACTCCCCAACTGTCGAGGCCTGGACAACCCCCAGGACGGCACCCCTGTAGGCAGACCAGACAGAGCTCCCGGAGTGGAGGGCCCCCATGAGGAGAACACTGGAGCTGGAAACTAAGAAACAATAAATAAAATAAGTACTAAAAGAAATAAAAAACCTCCTAAGACAACATAAATGAATGTTAATATAAATAACTAAGAGCAAAACATAACTTTTAAGCACCAAACCCGTAAAAGCAGCATTAAAAAATAAATAAATAAATAAATGAATGAATGAATAATAAAACCTTTAAGAGAAAATTAAAGGACAAAGACAAATGACAGGACAGTATAAATGAGTGGAACTAGATGAGTAAAAGGGGACTCAGTTAAAAGCTAAATTAAAAATGTGAGTCTTGAGCCTGCGTTTAAAAGCATCAACAGACTCAGTGGCCCTCAGGCCCTCCAGCAGGCTGTTCCACAGGCGAGGGCCGTAATGATAAAATGAGGCTTCACCAAAGGTTTTGGTTCTAACATTGGGAACAGATAAAAGACCAGTACCGGAGGACCTCAGGGTCCGCGAGGGCCTATACGGTAAAAGCAGGTCAGACAGATAAGATCCTGAAGCGCACAGGGAGCCAATGCAGTGATACTAAAACTGGTGTAATGTGAGCCCGCTTTCTGGTCTTCGTCAGCACCCGTGCAGCTGAGTTCTGGAGCAGCTGAAGCTGTGAAATGCCCTTTTTTGGGAGACCAGAGAGCAGGGCATTACAGTAATCTAACCGGCTAGAGATAAAAGCATGCATTAGCACCTCTGTGCTGGCCAGAGAGAGAAACGGGCGAACTCTGGCTATATTCTTAAGATGGTAAAAAACGATCTTTGTTATATTTCTGATGTGTGGAATAAAATCAAGCTCAGAGTCGAAAAGAACGCCCAGGTTTTTTATGCACTGTGAGTGTTTAAAAGCATTTAGTTTTGGTAAAAGTTTCTCTCTCTTGCCTTCAGGACCAATGATTAAAACCTCTGTTTTGTCCTGGTTGAGCTGTAAGAAGTTTTCTGCCATCCATGACTTTATATCTAAAATACAGTTTAAAAGGGAATCAATAAGCCCCGTGTCATCAGGAGACACGGCAATGTAAAGCTGTGTATCATCAGCATAGCTGTGAAAATTGATGTCGTGCCTCCTGATGACATCCCCAAGGGGAAGCATATATAAATTAAAAAGTATTGGACCTAAAATTGACCCTTGGGGCACCCCATACTTAAGTTCATGCGTTCCTGAGGAACATGTATCCATACTTACAAGAAAGTGACGATCTGTGAGGTAGGAATAAACCCAGTTAAGAACAGTACCAGAGAGGCCCACCAGGTGTCTGAGTCTATTTAACAAAAAGTGTTGATCTACTGTATCAAAAGCAGCGCATGTTACACCTGAGATCATTAACAATCTTCACGAGGGCTGTCTCTGTACTGTGGTTCATCCTGAAACCAGATTGACACGGTTCTAAAATATTGTTGCTGTTTAAAAAAACATTTAATTGGATATAAACCAGCTTTTCTAAAATTTTACTTAAAAATGGTAAGTTGGATACAGATCGTAGTTGGCGAAAATATCAGGATCCAAATTGATCTTTTTCAGAAGGGGCTTCACCACTGCTGTTTTAAAGGCAGTGGGGAAGACACCCGTCTGGAGAGAGCAATTCACAAGATTTAAAAGTTCAAACTTAAAGAACGTATAAAATTGTTTTAAGAGCAATGTGGGAATTGGGTCTAAAAGGCAGGTTGTTGGGTTAACTCGGGAGAAAACTCTACCGAGTGTTTCTGCATCAACCAGGGCAAAATGCTCCATTGTCTCCTCAGATAAAAGCAATGGTTCAGGTCTGTTAAAAGCAACATTGTTTTGTTCTAAAAGAGTGGATCTAATGCCATCGATTCTACCTCTGAAGTGGTCTGCAAAGTCCTCACATAGATCGTTTGTTGGAACTATGGAGGACTTCTTAAAATCAGTATTAATTAAACGAGCGATTGTGGAGAAGAGGAATTTATAGTCGTTCTTTTTGTCTGAGATGAGTTGTAAAAAAAAATGGTAAGTTTTTGCCTGTTTTACTGCTTTACTTTAGGTTTTGAGTTTGTCCCAGAATATGTCATAATGAACTGTTAACTTTGTGTGCCTCCATTTTCTCTCTGCACTCCTGCAATTTCTTTTCAGTTGTTTTATTTCAGTCTTTATCCAAGGTGGTGTAGGTTTGATTGATACCGTTCTAGGGCTGACCTGAGTTTACTGTTTAAATTATCAACAATAAAATCGCAGGGTGCAGGTAAAATGTCAGCAGTGCTATTGTGTAAAATTTCAATAAAATTTGCAGCCACTTCAGGAGTAAGATAGCGCTTCCTCACTGTTCGCATCGGGGCTTCCTGTTGGATAAAACTGGAGATATTAAAAAACACACAATAATGGTCAGACACAGCCAGATCGACAACAGAGGACACACCAGTGGACAGGCCATATGTTATGACCAGGTCCAGGGTGTGTCCTCTGTTGTGAGTGGGCTGTGTGACGTGCTGCTTAAAATCCAGGTAGTTTAAAAGATTTAAAAATTGCGTCGCAGTGGGATCTGAATTATCATCTGTGTGTATGTTAAAATCACCAGTTATCAAAACTCTATTATAAGTTGAGTAATCGGTAAAAGTTCAGAAAACTCACTGATAAAACAGTGATGGTGCTTGGGTGGTCTTTAAATACTCATACATAAAATCAGAGGACTGCTAAAAACAAAGGCATGGTACTCAAATGATGTATAGTTGTTAAAAGAAATGTCCTTTGTTATTATAGAGTTTGCAATGATTGTTGCAGTCCCACCACCTCTCCTACCACTCCTCTTAGAAAATAAAAAAACTAAAGTTTGGCGGGGAAGCCTCAGTGAGAACAGCTGGTGCATCAGTGCTGAGCCATGTTTCAGTTAAAAATAAACAGTCAAGTTTGTTCTCTAAAATCAGGTCATTGATGATAAAAAACTTGTTCGACAGGGAGCGAACGTTAAAAAGTGCCATGTGGAGGGCTGCATGTGGGCTGGTTGACTGTGAGACCTTGTTGATGTTGACATGTTTCAGGTTATGACGGGAAGGTGTAATGGGACGGTGGATGTGTAGTGGTCTGTTGTTTGTAATGACTGGGATGTGTGCAGGGTGTGAAGTGGAGATGGAGATGGAGGTGGACTTGTGGCATCAATCTGTGGGACAGGGGAGATGAGTGGTAATTTGGGAGGCTAGTGCAGTGAGACCTTTGATGTTGAGGTGGAAGTTGTCCAGCCAGAATAGATCAGTCCTTTTCCAGAATGTATCAAAGTTATTAATGAAACCAAACCCACATGCAGAGCAAAAGTCTGATAACCACTGATTGATACTGAATAATCTGCTAAAAAAACTCGGAGCCACGTCTGGGGGATGGAATCAATCCAGAAAATATACAGGTCATCCCCAGGCTTTCTATGAGGTAAGCAAGCTGTTCGTATTCCGCGCGTAGCTTTGTTGATTGCCTGCACCTGAGATTGTTAACGCCACAGTGCACGAGGATCGTGTGGGCAGACGGGTGACGGTCGGCTATAGCAGGGATGTGTTTGTGTAAATCCATGATTTTTGCAGCAGGAAAGGAATAAGTAATGCCATTTGGGATTGCAACAGACCTTATCATGGAGTCCCCAACGAGGATGTATTGTGGAGGTGGAGAGCGAAGCACGGTGCTAGCCTCAGCAGTGTTAGCATCAGCGATGCTAGCAGCCAAAGCAGAGGAGGGCATTGCCAGCCGGGTGTTCTGCCGTCCCGCGGTGAAACGGTCAGCCGACCATTCAGCACCAGCGCCAGGTGGAGATGTGACAGTACCAGAAGAGTCCCCTCTCTCAGAGAGGCTCACAGCGGTAGCAGCAACAGGAGTCGAGATGGTCTCCGAAGCAGCCGCCGCCGGAGTAGCCCGAGAAACAGTGACTGAAGCCCCCGCCGTGTCCACCGGGGCAGGAGCCACAGCCAGAGGCAGAGAGGGCGGTACACCTGCCGAGAGCTCGGCGCTCAGAGGGCATGCATCAGCCCCGGCCATGGGGACATCATGGGGGTGAACGGTGACGTTAGATGCCAACACGGAGAAGCGGTTCGTGAGGTTGAGAGGTGGAGGAGAGACAGTCCAGGATGTTCGCCTCCTACCTCGACACACCACCTCCGACCAAAGAGTCCGTGAGCTAAGAGTGGAGGTGGACGATGGCCGGTGGGAGGATGAAGAGGGGTCCCACAGGATTGTGTCTGCTGCTGCTGCTGGTGAGTTCAGGATGCTTATAATTTGCGACTGTGTGGCCCCAGTGTCCATGAATTCGGCTAGGAGACGGTCTTTTTGTTTGAGTTCGTCAGCAAGATGCTTGATCTTCTCCCAGAGTTTGGAGATGTCTTTCTGGGTTTTATGACAGCTCTCGCAGGGCTTAGCAGTGTTAGCGATGCTACAGCTAGCACTAGCACGCAGCATGTTAGCTGGAGGGCACCTGCTTTCCATGAGTATTCGCTCGTCCGTTTTCGAGCGAAAAAGTTTCTTCGGTTGTAGTTTGTCAACTTCCAGTAAGCAAGCTGTCAGGAGTTTGTCAGGACTTGGTGTGACTGTGTGGATTCCTTTGTGAGCTCCCGGTGATCCTCAAACACAAATCAATACAATTCCAGCCTGTGGATATAACCTTACTCAGCAGTCTCTTTGCTTGATTACCTTTTGACTGTTATTACGTTATGTTACATTGCAAATGGTCATAGTTTGGTAAGGTTAAGGCACAACCAATAATTGGTTAGGTTTAGTCTCTAAAACTACTTGTAACAGTCTTGTAACTTGCATTACATACCTCGCACCTGTCACACCGCGGTGAGGAATGTCCTGTCTTGGGTTTTTTTGTCTTGTGAATTTCATGTTTTATTTTGAAAAGTAACTCTCCTCTCGTTTCAGGTCACTTGCCCTTCCTCTTGTGTCACCGGTCTGATGTCTCCCCTAATCCCTGATTGTTTCCACCTGTGCTCCCTTCCCTGGTGTATATATTGTCTTTGTCTTCCCCTGTCTCGTCGCCAGAGTATTTCGTCGTGTCATGAATCTCCAGCCTTTCACAGCCTTGCCACAGAGTTGCCTTGAATTTGATAGGTATTGCCTTGCTTGTTTTTCTGTTTCCTTGTATGCCTCTGACGAAGAGTGATTTTGATTTTGATAACGTTTTTGGTCAGTTGTGAACCTTTTTTGTTTTCTAGATAGCCATAGCCTTTTGTTTTGTTCTTCCCTCCTTGTGGAGCGCTTTGATTTTGTAATTATTCTCAGCACAGTGTAGAGTAGATAATTTTATAGCCTTTTGTCCTTTTCCTCCTCGAGAGCGATTTTCTGTTGGTGTAACGTTTCTTAGTTTTTTCATTATTAGACCAGTGTAGTGTTTGTTTCTTGTTTCCCCTCCTTCGGGAGCGAATTTCAGTTTCTCGTCCTGTTTATTGTTTTCTTGTCTATCCTCTGTCTGTTGACGAGGTAGAGTTTAAAGCCATTTGGTTGTCACTTCTTCTGAAGAAGATACAAGTGTTTCAGAATAAAAGCCTGTCATACTCGTTCTCTGACTGCATCTGAGTCCTCATTTCGCCAGGCCTGACAGCACCATGTAACATAATGACATATGTAAATCACTCAGGTATGATAAGTCATTCAAATACATTAACTTGCCCTTACTTAATTAACTAAAAAACAAATCACCTTTGATGCCTGGTTGCAAACCAGCACTTGTTCCAAGGAAAAAGTCTAGGGTTTCGACCCATCCAACCACCCTCCAACTATGTTTTCCGTTGGATACTGCTGCACTTGAGGATCCTAGTGGGGTAACTAGCACCACATTTGCAAGTGTACGGCCACTGACCAGACTGGTCTATTTGATGCTTTAGGAATGAGAACAGGCTGGCATATTTCCCGAAAATATTGAAACTTAAAGAGCCAACAGTATTTTACGCTATGGATAGAGCCTTGTCTACAACATTGGTGGGATTAGAAATGAGGAGTCTATAAATGTAGCATTGCAAAAAAACAAAAAAGTCACTTCAATGCACTTAATGTCCCTTAAATTAAACTCTGTATTTTGCTTAATCCTATTCGGTTCTTTGTTTCACTGCATCTGTTATCCCCTCCACCTTCACTCCATTCGAATGGGATTTTGCCTCCCTCGCTCTAATTGATGAGCGGCCTTAATCTTTTTTTATGCAGCATACTGTCATGCAGTCTGCTTTAAAAAGGTTGTCAATTTTGACTGGAGCAGTAGCCCACAAAGCTTGGAGCTCACTACATCTGGGTAAAGGATTTGATCAGTGCAGACCCTGTTAGATGGTGAACCAAATTAAAAAGTTGACAGTGATTTTTTTTTTCTGAAGAACAAACATTTCATTTCCACTCTCTGAACTCGGAATATGGTACTTGAAGGTTACAGAGCTGGGCGGACGAAGACCATACAAGAAAAATTATGGCTTATCATTCTCATGGGGGCACGGGCCATGACCAGGACACGGACAGTCCCATTTATGGATGAACAAAGCCCTTTCATGCACAGTCTCATCCCCTCTAAGTCTCCTCACTGTGGATCATTGCGGTTTGTGACATTTTGAAGCCAAAATGTCACAACCTTAAGGACACAGTGTACAGTAGATGGCTACGTGCACTTCAGCACATTCCTTTTGACTTTGCCCACGTTTTACGGCGTTAAGACTTGTTCTTAAAA